>NC_079436.1:52547387-52647387 GCF_903798145.1 Danio aesculapii
GCTTTAAGAGCCGCACAGATCCCGAATAATCACCAAGTTCACACATTTTTGCATGCATTTGACCATTTATGCGCTCATCTTAAGCTAAAGGGTGATTCAAATGTGTTAGCAAACAAATGTCAACCTTAAAGACCAAAGCAAACCTATTGGACTTGACCACAAAACAATCCATCAAGTCAAATCCATCACCAAGAGACTCAAAGCCAAAAGTACTGGATTAGACTGGAGTTTAAAAACAACTAAAAAAACAAGCTAATTCACTCAAAAATGCAATCTATCATCATTTCTTCCCCAAACTACACTGAACACCAGAGTTCACAGTGTTTCACAGCAACGCGTTACTGTATTCTAATTACATTTTTGGGGAACGCCATAAATGTAACGAAAGACATTTAAAATTTGTGCAATTTGATTACAGTTACTAAAGTCAATGTAATTGCGTTACTTGCATTACTAATATAGTTTTAGAAGAAACAAACGCTTCTTTTGAGTCACGTTTTCCGCTGCAACGTCAGTTAATAAGCATGTGCATTTAAATTGCTGGAGAACGTGAGCTGTAATAGCTGCTGACGAGAGTGGTTGCTTCTTCAATGGAGATACAGACATTACTTTGTTTCATTAAGTGTAAAAACAAAAGTAATACTGTGAACTGCGGTCTATATCCAGTCTATAAAGAACTTGACTGCTTTTAACTCGACCAGTAACTTGCTCGAGCACTTGAATAGAGAGCATTCATAGACAATACTCATCACCAAGCAGGACTCCGGTGCCCGAAAACATGGCTGCCCAACTCAGCCTAAACAGGCTAAATTGGATTTTTGTGCAGGATTGGGAGTGAAGGTATCTTCTGAATGTGAAGAGAAGCGTAGCTGCTTATGGGGTCATTCATATATCGCGTCTTTTGCACACGCACGATCGTTATATACAATGGAGGCAGGCAGCTTGCAAGCAAATATTAGCATTGCATACTGAGCGCACTCGTATTTTCCAGGCGCACAGAGTTGAAAACCGCGAGTCACGTGACAAGACCTAACCGATTTGTTTCATATTATGGAATGTACACATTTCGGTAGACTAATTACTTCAGAAAAACACAGAACACCCAAACACTGCAGTGCTTTTTCATATATATGATGTGGTTACAGGTATCCTGTTTTCTTCTCAATGTCTGCTTCTGTGTTAAAAAAAAATAGAATGATGAGAGAATTCTACGTTTTAGTTGAACTCTTTAAAAGTTTTAAATATATGTCACGCTGCTGTGATCAACCCATTGTAATGTTTTTCAGTGAATATTAAATTACTGGAAGAGCTGCAGTTCATTTAGTATTTTTATAGGTTTTCTATGTTTTCAAAGTAACTGGCTGGATGCACAGTTTAAAAGCCAACGATGAACTTCCGGTGAAAGCTTAAAGTGACTATTTTCAATTTCACAAGGTTGTTTTTACAGCGTCGATGTTGTAATGTAATTACAACACATTCAGTTAAAAAGACATAAGCATTCATTTAGTTGTTCAAGCGTAAAACAAGATGAAAGACTATTGTAATCACTAGTGCCGTCAGTAGGAACAGGCTAGCGCAGAAATTCCAGTGAAAATACTGGGGTAAACTAAACTGTCTTTTTATTAAAGACATGGTAGGGGGAAATGGAATTTAATGCAGTGCTTCTTGTACGATCTGAGACCCACTTCATATCGTATATCTAACAGGCAGTGAAGATCGCTGATTTTTAAAGAAATCAGATATTAAATGTGACAATTTTGTAATGGAAAGACAGTTAACCGGAAGCCCTCGGGTTGCCTGCTGAAAATTAAAAGTCTGTGTGCATATAGCACATTAGTATTCTAATTACTTTTTACATTAAGTAATTAGCAACGTAATCAAATGACCAATTTCCACTAGTAATGCGTAATTTGTAATTTATTACTTTTTTAAAGTAACTTCGCCAACACCGCTGAAGACTATTTGCTTTTATTGTAGACACAAAAACATGCAAAAGAAGGTGATGCAGATTTTTACATTTACATTTAGCAGACGCTTTTATCCAGAGCGACTTACAAATGAGGACAAGGAAGCAATTTACACATCTATAAGAGCAGCAGTGAATAAGTGCTATAGGCAAGTTTTAGGTGTGTAAAATCTAAGAAGCAAAGCATTAGAAGTTTTTTTTTTTTTGAGAGAGAGAGAGAGAGTACAGTTAGTGGTATAGCCAGAGAGACAGTTACAGATTAGGAAGGAAAGTGGAGACTAAACAGTTGAGTTTTTAGTCGTTTCTTGAAGACAGCAAGTGACTCTGCTGTTCTGATGCAGTTAGGGAGTTCATTCCACCAACTGGGCAGATTGAATGTGAGAGTTCGGGAAAGTGATTTCTTCCCTCTTAGGGATGGAACCACGAGGCGACGTTCATTCACAGAACGCAAGTTTCAGGAGGGCACATAAATCTGCAGAAGTTAGAGCAGATAAGAAGGAGCAAAGCCAGATGTCGCTTTGTAAGCAAACATCAGAGCTTTGAATTTGATGCGAGCAGCAACTGGCAGCCAGTGCAAACGGGTGAGTAGCGGAGTGACATGTGCTCTTTTGGGTTCATCAAAGACCACTCGTGCTGCTGCGTTCTGAAGCAGCTGAAGAGGTTTGATAGAATTAGCTGGAAGGGTGACAAGGGTGAGTATATGATGACAAGATTTACATGTTTTGTTTTCATCCTCTTAAATTCCTCATGATGTAACTTCTGGGAACTGTTGAGTCTTCGAGAAATGTAATTTCGTAAGTCACCATCTTGTGTGCTTCAATTTACCTTCACAATCATTAAAGCAATCAATGCAGACTTTTGTCCAACTCTGCTGAACACAAAGCTGAAATGCTGAGAAAACTGATTTTTAGAAGTATCATATTCACGTGGACAGAGCCTGACAAGGTAAAACAGATTGAATCTGCTGATAAAAACATCATAAATGCTGAAATACATTTTGCTGCAGCACAAATATGAATCTTTGGGATTTCTATTGAGCATCCAGGCAGTGATGAGCTTGAAAATCATCTCAATGACTGACAGTAATATCCAGCAGAGATCCGCTGTTCTCGGAGCACAGAAACGAGTGTTTCTGTGATAAACGCAGCCTATCAGCTCTCCTAACATGGACAGGAGTGACAGGAAGCAACCCTCCAGCTCAAGACGGGCTAGTCACAGAGTCACAGTCATGACTGCATTGCCTTATTTGATCATGACGGATGTTGTGGTACGTTCGTATGTCCATTATGCCTTGAGACGGTGGGTCGCAATCATACAAAAGCCCTGCTGAGACACCCGATGCACACGCAAGCCAAGAGTTTCGTCACCTGCTAGGTGGAAGTCCAAAGTGCAATTCCTCTTATTTGCTCTGGCCATGGAAACCACCGTAAAGCCTTGCTTGGGAGGGAGCGGAGAAAGAGATGGCGACTGATCGGAGAACAGTTCAGGTTTTCTTTTGAAACAAAGTGGAGTTTAGTTGAAGGGTGGCTTATGAAAAAAAACAAGAAAAAAAAACAAGACAGATGTGTCCTGATGGCACTACAACTGAAAGTGAAAGTGTGTGTAGAAGCCAAGGTCCTTACTAAAACATAATGTGCCCGTCAAAAATTATGTAATCTTAATTTTCAGCCATGAACAGAGCACTGCCTAACAAGTGCTGCCTGTACTAACAAATAGTCAATCATATGACACACAATACCACACCACCAGACCATTTTTGGTTAATAAACAGCAAGTATTAATAAAGGTGCTCGTTTTAGAGTACAGACTTGGGGGTCGATCTAGGCATGGGCTGGTATAAGAGTCTGACAGTATGATAACCTTGGATAAAAATATCACAGTATCACGTTATTGTGATTACTGCTCTAAAATATATTCTTTTTAAATGTCTGGGTGAAAAACTAAAACTGTTTTCCCTTTTGAACACAATTTATTTTATTTTGAGAAACTTTTAAATATTTTGGAGCAGTAAACATGCCAGGCTAAATAATTCTAATGATTTCTGCTGTCTTCATTTATTTCAAAAACAGATTTTTTTACAATTTAAAACAGCATCTTTGGATATCTTTTCTGCTGGAGATACTGTTGTCTAAAAAACAAAAAATTAAATAAAAAAATAGTACACATACCTTAGGAACGGTATTGCAGAAAATTTGGACTGTTTTAAAACCATGATTTTTCCAAAGCGCGGTATACCATGACGGTTATCGTCCCATGCCTAGGTTGATCACACCGAATTTCCTTTTACGTTCTAAAATGCGAGACGCACTACACTGCATCATTTCCGCTACATTCATTCGTCCGTGGCGGGGCGCCAGACCAAAATTCATCCCGCCACGGCTACATTACAGCTTCTCGTTCAAAACATTTGGTCGGATTTTTTTAAATAGCGGGTTATAATCACACCAAAAAGTATTAAAAGGTAAATGAATTAACAGCGCAAACTTTTCTGTAATCGTAGTAGCGCTGTGCGTTCTTTGTTTAACCCTTTGGTGACTGACTGTCAGGTGAGTGAGGCCAGCAAACACAGCGTAGCTTTTAGTTATGATGAACAGTTTCCATAATTATATTTTATTTATAGATAAAGGTCTGTGAGTCTGCATACAATGACTTTATCTTAGGGGTGGGTGGTACACCGGTGTCATAGTCATCACCGGTGTGACATTGCGCCACGACATGGATTTTCTAATACCGTCAATACCGTAATAAATCAATTATGCGCCTTGAACGGCTGCATTTACATCAATAATAGCTAATACTAAATAATAAGGCATTAAATTTTCTTCAAACGTTCAGTTGTGGTCTGAATACATTTCCTTATACTACAGGGCTCGAAATTGCAACCATTTTGGTCGCATAAGCGCCCGAAATTTAATCTATGCGCCCTCATAATATATTTGGGAGCATTTGTGTGTCTGAATATAATGGTTGTAGTGCAATATGATTTGATTTTCTCTAAAAACTTGCTGAATCGCTCTACCCTGCTGCTGTATTGGTTCATATTAGCTGTCAGTCACTCAACGCTTCCCGCTGTCAGATAACAGGGAGCACTGCAGGAAATGCAAACGGCTGAAGAGTGAAAAGTGCACAGGTTTGCAAACCTCACCTAAAGTTATAATAATAATAATAATGGCGCAGATGACGGCGATCATGACATGAGGTAAATGTTGATCCGCCAGCTGAGATCAATCGAGTGTTTTCGGAGAAGGTGCCCGAATCTCGATGCGTTGGACTCACCGCGTGTTCAGCGCAAATGTCCGCTAAATATAAAGTCTAACACTGTACACATCATCGCCAAAGAAACTCACCTTTACTAAGTTTACACTGAAACTACGGCTCATAACAAAGAGCGGAATTGCGCCGGTGGTCATCGCGAGAATCCTGCTCTGTCTGCTCATAAATTGGTGCGGCTGACTCGCCTGCTTTATTCCACCAACACAGAGAAATGAAGATCAGCTCATAACGAGACTGAGCATTTACAATGACCCAAACCAAAACTTTTAAAGAGTGATAGAAGTGAGACTTTCTTTTGTCCGTTCTTCCTTGAGATGTATATTATTTTGCTATTGAAAGTAATACCATGATATTATACCGTCACCGTTCAAAAGATGAAAAATACCGTGATATTAATTTTAGGTCATTTCACCCACCCCTACTTTATCTTGCTGGAGTGTACAGCTGCTTCACTTTCTGTACTTCAAGACGCATTATTGCCGCTCTGTGGGTCTGTTGGAGACTTTCATAAATATTCCTAGCAAATCTAATTAATGTTGGAATCATACTCACTACATAAACACGCTAAATCACACTTCAGCAGCATTTATTTGAGAGCGCACAAGATAATTTGCACTTGAGCAGCGTATATTTGAGGGCGTGCAAGAAGTTTTGTGAACGAGCAGAGGAAATCGGCGGTCGAGCACAGAGATTGAAATGCTTGTAGGCTATTACATGAATGCGATCTCAACTTAATGCCACATGTAGTTGGTAGATCTGTGTAGTCTGCCGCCACAGCTGAAAAAAATTCTAGAGGAAACACTGCACTGCCTTTTTCATTGACAAGAAAAAAAAGAAGTGCTGTGCGCTTTATGTCACTAGGGAACCAGCTGCATATTGTGCACGAGTGTTGCTGTTGATATTGTTATAATATTTAATAATATTGTGATATTCAAGTTTTGCAAAAGTCATACAGCACTGGATAACTTGAAACAGCAACCATTAGTCTTGACAACACAAACACTGCTGTCGTATCAAAGGAAACTCCGCCTCTGCTTTCATTTGATTGGAGAATGAAAAAGATAAGCCACCAATCTCCATTTGAAACAACAAACTTTAGTGCCAAAAGGTGCAAAATGTAAACAGCATACCGATCTATAACATGACGTGCTCTCATATTACATAAGAAATATTTAAAAATATATATTTTAGGGATGCAACAATACAGTTAGCCTACGGTACAATACATACCTCGGTTTTTTAACACGGTTTTCGGTTCGGTTTGGTTCTGAGGGCTTGACACATTTAATTTTTTTGTTATTCTATGCTTAGGCAATAGGAACAATAAGAAGTTAAGGAGAAAAAAAAATCTACAATTTATTGCAATACACCTTTGTTTTACTTAAAAGCCAAGAAAAGTACACTAGTTTATAGTATATTGTATAAAAGAAATTACCCTGAAATCTCACAGCTGCTGGTAGCCCGAGTACAAACTGAGGAACGCATAAATTCCTGCATTTTGAAAATAAACATACATGTGAAGTTAATAAACATAATTGACCATTTCAAATAAACATATCTGTACTTCAGTAAACATAAATAAACCATCTTAATTATCTCGGTGCTGAAAAAAAGTGTGAGACAGTAGTCTAACTCGGATCGAGTGCTTTTATAAGATGACAAAAGCCTGCATCTCCAATCACCGAAAACGGCTGGAAATTCTAGCAATGAACACCCCCACTGCCTTTGTTATTTTTCTGCGTGTCTCGGAATCAGTTGTGTATGTTTGCTGGAAGGATTCAGCGAGGGACTGTTGTTTTTTGGAGGACTTTATTACCTTCTCTGCTATCCTGTCTTCAGACAGTGATATTGCTGGGTAATGGCGCTGCAAATGTGCAGTCATGGTTATACGTGTAAAACAATGCTTGCACATTTTTTGTTCACCGTTTTTTCTGTCTGCCAAACTGAAATGTCCTCACACCGTAGATTTGAAAGACGCCGACGCTTCCTCGTACTGTTGCCTTACTTCACTGCCGCTCGCCATGTTAAAGTGTGGAATGATGGTTAAGCGCCCCCTAACTCAAGAGCATAGTGATTGAATATTTACTCGCGGGGAAGAGTTTCCTCATTTCAGCTCATAGACTTACAGGCACACACAAACAGTCAATTTGGGGAGATATAAAATGCACATTAATTATTTAAACGCAAAACCGAAATCAACGCATTTCACAAGCGCGCATTGAACCGTGGATGTCGTACCGAACGGTTCAATATTATATTGAGAATTGTGGCATCTCTAATAGATTTCAAAATCTGCTTTGAGAGCTGGACCAAAAATGTTATGTGCACCCCTGAAATTGACACTAGGAATAATCATGTTTAACATTGCAGCAGCAGTCATTCAACTCATCCATAAAGGCCAGAGATTCTCATACATCAACTTATCCCAAACCATTGACTAGCAGGACTAGCACAGACCAGTGCAAGAAAAAGAAAAAGAAACAACCCGATGTACCACAACACCAGCAGCAATTTTGAGGGACAAATTCTGGCTTTAATCTGTTTTGACCAAGTACAGACAGAGACAAGGCCCAGTGCACCCGGCCCTTCCATGGCCTGATAAGGGCTTCAGGGCAGTGGGCAACACAGACCGCATGGACAGGGGGAAAGGGTGGAGCGGCTCAATGAAGCGAGCGGCAAAATGAATGGCACAGGCAGGAAGTCATGACCCTGTCAAACTAAGCATTCAAGAAGCATATGAAACAAACTCTTTACCATTTCAAACACCGCGTCAGGCATTAAATGGGTAATAAAGGCAAATTAGGATTAAAACACAATGACTAGCACAATTAATTCATGGACGACTTCTAAATGAAACCTGAACCGGGCCAAACATCACTGAACAGTCGGTTAAACTCAGTTCACCATGCATGCCAATTTATGTAAAAGTTGCATGGGTGGAGGAATCTCTGTGGTTCATAAAACACACAGTTAACACGCATAAGAGGGTGATTATATCGTCAGGAGAATGTCGATGTCAACTTAATTGGTAGCGTGCAAGAGATTACTCTTCCTCGCATCCCATAAGATGAAGGCAAGGTACAGCTTATTTTGAATGCTTCTTGATTACATGATTAGGAATCTCTGGAAATTTCTTAAATGAGCAATCAGGCTTCAGTGGAATGCTCGCACTACTACAGCGAGCTCAGTCCTGCTGCTGGAAATGCAACTAAAGGAGTCTTTATGGCAGAATTATTCACTTTTTATTGCAGTATAATGTAAGAAAAGTATTTCCAAATTCTCAAAGAACTTCACCTCAAGTATACTGAGCACTGAACCATGTTCAATCTTAACCCATCAAATCGCACATGTATGTTAATTCCTGGTTGAATCTTATTTATTGGTAAAGAATAACTATGATGGTTTAAACAATGGGTTCAAACAAAACACACTAGCACATCGTCTTTTAAATGATAAAACATGTTTACAGATTGATATTTTTCTGCTCCCATTACAAGTGGTTAGTGGTTTTGGAAAATATAAACAGATGTTTCAATATAATGTTAACACACTTTCTACGTGAATTTATTTCTTAAGATTTTACTGCAAATGTCACATCCATAACCCTGAAATAGCTTAATTTCATATTGAAGAGTGGTGAAATAAATAACTTTTTTTTTTTTACAATGCACCAAAATAAAAATTCAGAACCAAAACCAAAAACTCTGCATGCACTTGGCCAAAAACCGAAAATGCTTTTTTTATCCATTGTTTATTATATTAAATAAAACAAAAATGTATTTAAGAATTTTTTTAATTTAACTCTATAACTAACATTATACTGATTTAAAAAATATATATAACCTTTTATCAGGTTAAAATGTTACATCGCAAGAAAAATTGCTATGCTAATCAGGGCTCAACAATAAAGACTGACCGATAGCCCGGGGCCAAGATGAGAGATGCTCGGGACAGTAGACAGGATTGTTACTGCCCTGATCGGACCAGAGCTGCCTCGTCACTAAAGTGTAATTTGCCTCTGACTATTTGTCAATTGCCTGCAAATAAAAATAAATCATAAAAAAAATCAGGAGACAGTTTGTGCCTTTAAGCCTTTAATGCTAACTTCTCTGTGGTGTCGTAAACACCATATTGCTTTTCGCTTCCTCTTATTTGATTGAAGGTTGTGAGCATGGTATTTTTCTGCATAACCTGGTAACAACTTACACAGCGAAGAGACGGCAGCATGGTGACAACATCAAATTATGAGGCTAAAAGAAAACGTCTGTTTCTAATGTCTTGAAAGCAGACAATTACTTCAGTACTACTAACATTTTTTAAATATTTAAACTTTATATTCACAGATGTTATTTTTGACCTATTATTTAAAATATGTGGCTAAAAAAATAGCTATTGCTCTTCTTTTTTTTGGGGGGGGGCGAATGAAAATATTGGTAGGGCAAGTAAAAATCTGAACCAGTAGAAAAAATTATTAGCACTGAACCCTGCTAATCCTCAGCAGTAATACTGCATATTTTCCCAGTATCGTGCAGGCTTAAGCCAAACTAAACTTTACATTCAGTTCTAACTGCAGGAAGAGCTCCTGTACTACTGTACTAGGTTAAAGGGAAAAAACACAACACTTTTGTTGTTTTCAGAGGTCATACAAAATAAAATTAGGCATTTAATTAAAATTCTCTGTACAGCGGTCCCTCGCTATAACGCGGTTCACTTTCGCAGATTTTTTGGGTGCCATTTCACATGCTTTTTTCTACAGCACATTGTGTTCTGCATTCTCATTAGCCCATTGTGTTCAATTGTGTGGATTGGCTGTGGACCATTGTCAATCAATCTCCTCCATGCTGAGTCTCCGTGTACATTACAGAATGCGTTCAGCTTGCCAAATTCACATACATTTTTGATCGCTAGCAGTGTGACTCTGAAGTGCTGTACTGTATGTTTGCAAGTTTTCTTCCTGTAATGTCGACAAATCGTTCCGCACCGTCAATGGCACCTGTGGTAGCACCCAAAAGGCAGAGGAAGGTGCTAACCATCGGCAAAAAAGTTTAACTTCTGGACATGCTGAAGGAAGGTAGAAGTTACACGGCTGAAGAGCACCATTACGGAATAAATGAATGAGGATCAAATGGTTTCATTTTATAATACTGGACTTATTTTTCTATGAAGTTTTGAACTTTGAGAGTGTTTAAGTGAGAGAGAGAAGTGTGAAAATGTTAATGCCTGTCTGAGAAAAGTGTATAAAGTGTGCAAGGAGGGGTTTTTCAGCAAAAAAGCTGACTACTTTGCGGAATTCACCTATTGCTGGATATTTTTACAATGTAACTCCCGCGAATAGCGAGGGACCACTGTATATTTGACGTTTTTGAATGACTTAACATCCAGATTTTAAATCATAGTGTCACATATGATCTAGGGCTGGGCGATAAGTCAAAGGTAATAGTCATGCGCATTTAGTCAGTAAAGCTGGTTCTAGTAAACAACAAGCATGTGCTTTTAGATGGAGCAGCAATTACTACAGAGAATAGTGATGTTAAAAGAACCAGTACTTTGGTATTTCCTGGTTTTCTTCTTCATGGAAATTTGAAGTTTCTGATAGGCACCCTGTGGTATTCAGAGAAGATTTACTACTGATCACACAGCTGTGCTTCCCTGACAAGATGTGCATGACAAACACAGCTTTGCTCAATCACTTTGAGATTTCCCTTCCATGAATCACCAAGCTCTAAGCCAAAGTCCTTTAAAGCAGGGGTGCCCAAACTCGGTTCTGGATATCCTGCATAGTTTAGTCCCTTTAACACACCTGCCTGGAAGTTTCCAGTACATCTAGAAAGAGCTTGATTAGCTGGTTCAGGTGTGTCTAATTAGGGTCAGAACTAAACTTTGCAGGACACTGGCCCTCCAGGATCGAGTTTGAGCACTTGTGCTTTAAGGCAAGACATTTCACTCGGCGGCCGAGTGAGCTTTGAAACGCCTCTCGGGTATTCTGTTTGAATGGGGAAACATCAAATTCTTCAAAATTGCTTGTCGTGCCTAAATTTTATTTTAGGAATTATAATTAAAATTTAAACAAATTTAAAATTAAAACAACTGTCTTTTTAGTTTAATTTCTAAATGTTAAAATTGCACAATATCTGCTGAAACTCACGTCTAGTCCGAGTCCCTCCCACAGAGAATCGTCAGTCTATAGCGATTGATTAAGGCGGGGCTTAATTCCCAATATAGACTGTTACAACTTTCCCCCATCCAAAACTATACTAGTGACACGTCTTGAGTATTCTATAGTCTTGGCCTAAGCTTAACCATAATTCAAGCAACAACAGTAATCTATACAACAATATAGCACACTACTGAGAAACCATCATGGACCAAATTAGGGGACTACAACTCCCATGATTCCACATTCAGTCATGGAATCATCAAAATACTTTGTTTGTTGTGAATACATGCCCTCTAGTAGTGAAAATTATAGCCAAATAACATTAAAAGCACAATATGTATACTGACAGCATACATTCAGGAGGAAATTAATAAACTTCAACAAAATTTTTAAAACGGTCGACTCAGAATAGAACATCAGCTATTAAAACGCTTGTCCTGGTTATTTAAACCAACACATCCAGTACATTTGCTTCTCCCTTGTACAGCCTACTGAAAATAGGACACAGTCCCAGTATGTTTCAGCGTGAACATGTGCAATGAAAGTCAATCGAAAATAGGACAAATTCCACATTTCACAGAATTCAGCAGTGAATCTGCATTAGCTGTGGCCCAAGCAAAGCCACACAGAGATGATCCTTATAATACAGGAAATAGAGTTGCAGGCAAATAAACAAGAGTCCTGCTGCCCCTCAAAACATTGAATCAGATTCATTCTTTTCTTTTCTAGTGTCCAACTTGTTTCTTGACATGACTTTGAGACTCATGACAAGGATTGGAGGTTATCCAGATGGCATCCTAGGGAAGAGACTAAATTTTCAACTCAGAGATTTGAACATAAGGTTCCCAAGACAGCTCCCAAGTCATATTTTCAAGAAATGAAAAATTCAATTCCAAAGAAAGGTGTATAAGAGTAAAAGATGATACTTTTCATTAGATAAATAATTGAAGATCAATATGGTATATGCAGAAGTGTGCAGAAGGACTTTTAATTTTCAGTAACCGGGGTCAAACTGTATGCAGTTACAAAATCTGTGAGTTTCAGGTCTGTTTTCTTTAAAATTCAACAATCTCCACTGCCTGATTGATATACAATATAAAGTGGGTCTCAGAATGTTCAAGCACTGCATTTCCTTCTATTTTTCCACTCCATGTCTTTAAATATTTTACCCTAGTATTTTCAATGGAGTTTCTGCGCTAGCCTGTTAAACCGTGTAAATGGTTTTTCATCTCATTTTACACTTGAACAACTAAATGAATGCTGAAGTCTATTTAACTAGTTGTATGTTAATTTCATTACAACATCAATGCTGTAAAAGCTACTATGTAAATTTACCGTTCACTGGAAGTTTATTGGTATGGGAAGAAACACTAGCTGTGCATATACCTTAATATTCTAAAAGTCTTGGATTCGGTTCTAGGGAATCTATGGAAAAAGTTTTTAAAGAACAGCTTCCTACTAACTACTGCCATTATGCATGCATGTAGTTTGCAATTGCTTTAAAGATTCTTTTTTTATTATTTACAACCTGAGAAACCATCACTAACCAAATTAGAGGACTACAACTTCCATGATTCCACATTCACTCATGGAATCATCAACTCGTGGCCTCCAGTGGTGAAAATTATAAGCTTTTTTAATACAATTTCCTTTATTCAGTTATACAATATTAATAATTTCACTTTAATATGTTGTGTTTTATTTAACTCAACAGAGCAGCGTTTTAACAAAAGCCTAAATGTATTTAGTCTGATAAAACAAAGCTGCTTCTACCCCACTTTATCATGAGCTGAAGAACAGCAAGCGGCAAACTGGGGCATAAAAAATATCGCATTTTACAGTTATGATTGCGACAAGCATTTGATATGTTTTTTTCTTTCATAGCTAACACAAAGTGTTGTGCATGAAAATAAATGTTTACTGTGTCAGTATAACAACCCTAGCCTATATATAATGTTGAATATAATGCAAGAAGCAATCGGTTAAGACAAATGTCTAATTTTACCAGTGAAAACAAATGGTCTAATAATGCCGTCAATGACAAATGACAAGCACATGTCACAAACATAATAATTCAACTTCATCCCCCGGTTTCACAAACAAGGTTTAAGGCTAGTCAAGATTAAATTGCATGTTTGAGCTAAAATAACTTGCGGTGAGATGTCTTGAAATATGTCAGTGGAATTTTTTCGTCTCCAGGTGCACACCAGTCATATATTTTTCTAAGGCCATTTTTATAAATGTGGCTTAAATAGACTAATTTAACTAAGGCTTAGTCCTGGCTTAATCTAAGCCCTGTTTGTGAAACTGGGCCTATAAAAATAAATAGTTAGATTCTGATTTCATCATTTTACTGTGAATTAACAAACAGAAAGTCTGTTCAAGTCCACCATAATGACAATACAAAACATTGCATTTTAACCAACTGTAGACCTACACATGGGCCTATTATTATTATTATTATTATTATTATTATTATAGCATATGTTTGAGAATTAAAAATAATAATAGCCTACCAATATTAACCTTTATTTTACATCTACAGAATGGTGTAGAAAATCGAGATCTTGATTTTAAGCAAAAAAATAAAAAATAAATAAAAAAAATAATCACATTTTAGCCAGAATCGTGCAGCCCTAGCAGCAACCTTTGAACTCCAGTGAAAAAACCAGTTACGTCACACCCGCCCAAGCAAACAAGTGACGTCCAACACCGAGGTAGCCTGGGTTGCACTTGATTTGGGTTCAAATCCAATCTAATCCCTAATTTCAGCCTCACGCTTCATCATAACACCACAACTCATGAGACAACTTTTCACCTCAACGAGAAATCCCGTCGCAATTTAGTCTTGCGAGATCTCATAGTCTGAGATCTCGTCACACCCCAGACATAACATAACATTCTCACACATGCAAATCTAAAAGCTCACAAAAATAAGGTCAAATAAAGAGTGACCCTAAGAAATTGCAAATATCTTAAATATAGCTCAATCCTACTATTAACCACAATTTGTCCAACCCAAACTAACTTGGCTAAGCTATTTTACAGAATGAGAACGAAGGTGGTTAACACACAGCAGCTATGGCACCAACATTAGAAGTAAATGTGTGTTCACAAAGCCTATTAAGGGCTGGCTAATCCAGGCTAACCAGGACTTATCCAGAGTTAGGCTGACAGTTTTAACTTATTTAGGATTGGCCATTAATAGGATGACTGAGCACCAACAAGCTGCTTTTTTTATACTTGTTTTGGTGATATTGAATAGACAGGGATGGAAATTTCACTTATTAATTCTCTCATAGCAGTAAAGGTCAAACTCGAGGTCACAGAGGCACGAATGAGCCTCAGAATCATTCACTGTTACAGAGCCGCTCCTGTTCATCAGAGCTTAACTACAGTAGGAACGAAAAAACTTGTATACAATGATTTTGCTTAATTGATAATGTGAATGTGTTGAACATTTATGGACTCGGCAGCTTTTCAGCCAAAGCAAATCCTGGGAAAAATCAAACCCACAACTTTGACCTTACTAGAATCATGCAGCGCTTTAATTTCGAAAAACAAGAAGTATCAATGCACTTAAAAATGAGGAGAACTAGGGCTTCACGTTTTGGTGGAAAAAACATCAAATAAATTTATTGCGATTTATTAGATCAAAATTGCGACTTAAAATGCTATTCACAATAATTTCATAAAAGAGCTGCAGGTTTCATGTGGAGGTTTTAATAGCACCAAAGAAAAACCAAGCATAATCACAAAGTACGCTACGTTATGCTATTGTTTTTTTTAAAACCATTTTTTTCCCAATAAAGTTGTCAGTGTTATGACAAATTAAGAAAATAACTAAAGTATTTTAAATTCAATATAATAAATTATGTATAAAATCTTATATATAGATATACAAAAGCTTACAAACATTTAAATTTAGATAGCGCTGTCGGCGCAATAGCCTAGTGGTTAGTGCGCTTACATATGGTGCATTAGCACTTTAGGGCGTCCCGAGTTCAAGTCCCCGTACTTCGAATTTCCCGTCCCTACCCCCTCTCTCTCTCCCACTTCACTTCCTGTCTGAAATACTGTCCTATCAACCTAAAAAAGGCCAAAACTAAATCTTTAAAAAAAAAAAAATTTAGATTGTGTTACATTTTTCATATTAATTTCATGACATTTACTGTGTATTGACTAAGCTTTCCATGCACAATTATAGATTTTACTTCACAGAACAAGAACTCTTGTATTAAAATGAAGAACTATAAATATATACAGTGTTTCCTCTAGGATTTTTTTCCAGCTGCGGTGGCAGGCAAGTCAAGATCACATTCATGTAATACGAGCATGCAAATCTCTTTGCTTACACGCTGATTTCCTCTGTTCGTGCACAAAACTTCTTGCACATAGGCATGGGACGATAACGGTGTTCAATGTATACCTCGGTTTGGAAAAGTCAAGGTTTTAAAACGGTCAAAATTTTCTGCAGTACCGTTCCTGAAGTATGTGTAAGATTTTATTTACATTTTTTTAGTTTAAGACAACAATATTTCCAGCAGAAAAGATATCCAGATGCTGTGCATCCAGATGCACGCACACACACAGTGTCAGCGTCAGTGTCAATGCTTCCTATTCACTTTGAATGGGTGACGTCAGGCGTGGCCAAACTGCATTGTGGATCTGTTGGCACCGCTTCAGTGGCGTTGCTGGCTGCAGAAGTTGGGAACTTCTCAACTTTTCAAGCGTCAGCCAAGCAGATCGCTTTATGCAAATTCACCAGCTTAGACAGCAGTCAATTGTGAACTAATTTCATTGGCTGACGCTGCTATGACAATCTCATCAGCCTCAACTTCAGACATGTCCTTTGTTAAGTGTTGACGCTGAAGCCCCATGTGAATCGGACATAAAAGCTGATTTATACTTCTGCGTCAAACGCACGCGTATGCTACAGCGCAGCCTAGGCGTGGACGCAAAGCCCTCCCCGTAGCCGTTACTGACGCGCACCTCTCAAAAAAATGTAACTACACGTCGCAATGTGAAAGCTCTGTGATTGTTCGGCTTGGTAGCGCTGACAAGTGTGGGCGGGACCGAGAGCCGCGCGAGCCCGATAGAGCGATTGTTTACAAGTGTGGAGTCCCAGGATCGAGCTCCGGATGAAAAGTTTTGTTTTGTGTTTACCTCATGACTGAAGTTGTTGCACATTCGCCGGTTCCTGCCTCAAAACGAGCGAGTTTGAGCGCCTTGTACATTAAGGAAGCGTTCCGAAAAAACTCGACACAGAGGAACATAAACACATCACTGCCAGCTAGTGTTTTGGAAGTGTTATTGCAGAGGAACACAGACAGCGCACAGAATTATAAATGCACGGCTACGTGCCATGGGTCATGCCGATCACTCGACGCAGAAGTATAAACCAGGCTTAAGAAGTTTAGAGCTTTCATTTCATCTTCATTGCAGTAAAATAGGGGCTCGTGGGTTCTGCTGTGACAGTTGTCTACTTTAAAGTAATGTTAGTTTGATTGTTTTAATTACACTGGCTGCCTGTTAAGTTTCGTATTGAATTTAAAATATTGCTTCTTACATATAAAGCTTTAAATAATCTAGCTCCTGTTTATCTAACCAATCTTCTGTCTCGCTACAATCCAACTCGCTCTTTAAGGTCTCAAAACTCAGGGCTTCTGGTAGTACCTAGAATAGCAAAGTCGAGTAAAGGAGGCCTTCTCATTTATAGCTCCTAAACTCTGGAATAGCCTTCCTGATAACGTCCGAGGCTCAGACACACTCTCCCAATTCAAAACTAGATTAAAGACCTATCTGTTCAGTAAAGCATACACTTAGTGCACCACTTAGCGGGCTTCCACACAGGTTATGCATCTTGCTGATATACACTGTGAACATCAGCTACGCTAATTATTTTCTTTATTCTCCATTTCCACCTGGGGATACTCTTCCCGAGGCCCTCAGACTATGCAGAGTCACTGATTCGATCCAAGACCAACGACGAGATGATCCCAAGGTTTCCATATCCTGGACCAGGCCGTATCCTGAGCAGCTACTGTGATGGTCATGGAAGAGTGGAGAACATGAGACTGATTCCTGTGACGCTCCAGAGACAGACGAGTCTTCGCTGAGGCCAGCTTCCAGCCTCTGCCACTGAGACTGCAGCTCTGCACAAGACGTTTGGCCAGCGGAGAAATTAAAATGATCGTGCTCAACTGAGCCTGGTTTCTCTCAAGGTTTTTTTTCTTCACTTCCGCCATTTAGTGAAGTTTTTTTTCCCTCTCCGCTGTCGCCACTGGCTTGCATGGTTCAGGATCTATAGAGCTGCGCATCGTTGGATTTGCTCTTCAGTGTTTGGACTCTCAGTAGTGATTATTAAACCACACTGAACTGAGCTGAACTGAACTTAAACACTACAAACTGAACTACACTGTTCCAATTTACTATGACCTTTTATGTGAAGCTGCTTTGACACAATCTACATTGTATAAGCGCTATACAAATAAAGGTGAATTGAATTGAATTTAATTTAATTACTCGCGCTCGCCTCCCTCGTCACAGTAATAATAGCGATTTGACAATCGAAATTTTTCAAAACGCGATTTCGGTTTAAAATCCATTAATCATGCAGGCCTAAGGACAACTGTGTTAACTGTCTCCCAATAGTTAGTTTCATTAGATAATGACTACCTTTATTTAATTAAACACCAGAGCTTTTCAAATGTCTTGAATGCATGCATCCATGCAGGAACGTACAGTCCTGTAAATTCCAGAATGAGCATAATATGGCAGAAAACTGTTCAATATGACAAGCATATCCCAGCATACATTACTAAAAAATATCATTCACAGAAATCTTTAGTTCATTCCCAAAGGAGGTTCTGTAATCCTTTTTCTGAATTAGCAACTGTAACCAAGGTGGGCGGAGTTCAGCAAAAAGTCAATCGAACTTCATTTCATTATGAATTCACCAAAGCGCTCACTTCTGTCCATCTCTCCCTATCTGTATTTCTCATCAGCTCAGCGTTTCATCCTACTGTATGATCCATTTTAATACGAGCAGCTCATTTTGTGGTTTCGAGCGGAAAAACAGTCCTGACTAATAGGAAATGAATGAAGGCTGTCCGTGTCAGATATCACTGCTTACCAACACACTGAGTCATAGACCGAACAGCAACCCAACTTTACAGCTTGATAAAGCATCCAATTCTCTTTCCTTGGGAGTAACCAGAGTCCAGTGTGCAGAGCACTCACGCCCTCATAAGGCAATAACTGGCCACCATTTTGAGATAATTCAACCCAGAAATAAATGTTAAAAGTGACCCAAATTTGACAGGTGGCACAGAATGACGTGTTAACGCTCCCAGGATGCATACATTGATTGATGTTTTGCACTCAAGGCAGATACTTAAGACACTAATTGATTTTTTTTCTCTCATTAATTTAAAGATTATCAAGGGAAACACACCAGCTTCACCTACAGAAAAAAAGTGTCTAAGTTTTATCACTAAAGCAGGTGAACTCTCAACCCTCAAAGCCTGATTTGCATAAAATTTGAATACTACAATCTGACAGGATTCATGTAGTCAAATGTAAACCACATTCAATCTTAACCTACTGTGCAATACAGTAAAGTGATCCTATACTGCACATATTCCTCAACGGCTCGATGCAATGCATCATGCACATCACATAACAGACCATTTGGAGTCGGCTCATACCAAAACTGAAGCTAGAAAAAAACTATAATAATAAACCAAGCAGTGTGCGATCTTATTCGCAGACATCTGACATGAACATGCACATAACTGAGAGCATGCTGAGATTTGTGCGTGCTGCTGTTGCATGCCAGGCCCTGTCCAGCATTCGGCCCGCATATGCTAACGCGCTAACCCCCTTAGCACATTTCGCTAACATTAATATACAGCAAACTACATAACAAATATAAACCGCAATCACCTCAGATTTGCACTTAGCACAATTGTGGCGTGTTTAATACCGCAAACCACCACAACAAAAACACCCAAAGCAAAGCCTGCGCTGTGTATGTGTGTCTAACTTGGATATATGCGTGTGTGTGTGTGTGTGTGTGTGTGTGTGTGTGTGTGTGTATGAGTGAGTTTAACGGCGATTTCGTACCGAGTAGCAGCAGCTTCAGCTCCCGTCTAGCATCGCGTTTGTCCCGGCGCAGCTGCTTATCGATTTCAGCGTTGATTCGTTTTGACTCCTTGGCCTCTTCGCTCAGGCAGCAGGCCATCATCGACTCTAAAGTCATCCCCACTGCTTTACTGTACACAGCCCGGCCTCGTCGGGGCTTCAGAAAGAAGGAAAAACGGCAAAAATATCACTGCGCTCGGGCCGCCGCGGGAAAAGGGCGGCTAAAAATGAAATATCCCCCTCAATCCTACTTCTCTGAGGAAAAAAAATGTTATATTGAAGATGAGGAAAAATGAGAGGGAGATGGTTTGAGAGTGGGGGAGGGGGCCGGGGGGCCTCCGCGCTGCGTTCAGTCCTCTCCGGTTAACGGAGCCTCTACCCCGCGGATAAAGCACGGAGGTGAGAGAGGAAGAAAAACCGGGAGGATAAGGAAGGGAGGGCAGCGTCGACGACGACAAGGAGGAGGAGGAGGAGGTCCGGGAGCCTTATCTCGCAAATGATTGAAAAATCCAGGGCAAACTATCCTCGCGTACGTGCGACACTCCCACAACGGTTCCGCGGCGGCTCACCACCAACACGGGTCCCGGTGAAAACGGGACAGACCGCACAGTCGCCACATGCACCTTCCCCAGCCTTATCCGCACCTTCAAATGGAGGGAGAGGAAAAGAGATTCCTCCTCGGGAAAAAAGGAGGAATCGCTGTCCGATCGCTGTGTGAATGAAGCGTCACTGCTGCTTCGCAACGGTTAATTGAATAACGTCAAAAACATTCCCTTTCGTGTCGTTTTCAGATCACGAGAACTCTCAGTCATGACACTTGTAGAATATTTAAAAAATCCTGGACGGGGTAAAACAGCCCGTTGCTTTTAGAAATGGATTATGCCACTTTTTTTTGCAGATGACAGCAGCGTCTCCTCCTACATCATGAGCGCACTCTAGAATGATTCCACACGGCGGCGAATGACTGACAGGGAGACCAAGGCTTGGTTAAAGGAGAAGAGGCGGGAACTGCGCTCTGGAGGCGGATAGCAGGAGCTGTCAAGTTTGGTGGACGACGCAAGACGGTCAGGCATTCGGAAAGTGCTCACTGCCGGGGTGTGTCTGAGGAATAGTGTGCACTGCGTAGAGGTGCACTGGCATAGCGCTGTTTTATTTGGTCTTTTCATTTGTTTTTTTAGTGCAATTTGTATTAAATATGTAAAAAAATCTTGGTTGTAATGCAATAACGTGCACTTTTTGTACAAATAAACTTGAATTAATAGAAATAACAGAAAAGTAATACAATAATTAAATTAAATTAAATGGAAAATAGACATAGTTAAAACATGACAAAAGCATTTTCAAAGGTGCAAGTTACAAACTAAAAATAAGATTAAGGCTTTAAAAGGATGTTTTTTTCTCGCTTTATTAGACATTGCACTATTTATTTGTATTGCCATTTGTATATCAATGAACATGCAGGAGCAAAACCTTAAATTGAGCACAATAATAAAATTAGGGGAAAAATAAGAGTAAAAAGACATGAAATATCCATTTTAAACCTCAGGTATTAGACATAGCACTATTTATTTATTTTTTTATTGAAATTTGTATATCAATTGGCATGCAAAAGCAACAACAGAAAAGCAGTACAATCATTAAAATAAAGGGGGAAAAATAAATAGGAAAAAGACATGACAAATATATTTGAAAATTTAGGTGCAACTAAATGTTAAGCTTAAATGATACACAGTTTTTTTCCCTCGCTTTATTAGGCATAGCACTATTTATTCATTTATTTTTATTGCCATTGGTATAACGATGAACATAAAAAAGCAACACCAGAAAATGAGTGCAATTATACAATTAAAGAAAATAAATCAAGAGTTATAAGACATGACAAATCCATTTTCAAATTTAGGTGCAACTAAATGTTAAGCTTAAGGATTTAAAATGATATACAGTTTTTTCCCTCGCTTTATTGGGCATAGCACTATTTATTTATTTATTTATTAATTTATTAATTAATTTATTTATTTATTTTTAATGCCATTGGTATAACAATGAGCATACAAGGGCAATGCCACAAAATGGGTGCAATTATACAATTAAAGAAAATAAATCAAGAGTAATAAGACATGACAAATCCATTTTCAAATTTAGGTGCTAAAAAATAAGTTATCAAATAAAGTTTTAAAATGATGTACCTTTTTTCTCACTTTATTACACATAGTGCTACTTATTTATTTATTTATTTATTTTAATTGCCTTTTGTATAACAGTGAACATATAAGAGCAATAACAGAAAAGCAGAACAATAATTAAATTAAAGGGGAAAAAAGAAATAGTAAAAAGACATGACAAATCCATTTTCAAATTTAGGTTCAAGTAGTTACAAACTAAAAGAAAATATTAGTTTAACGCTTTAGAATGATGCACAGTTTTTTCTGGCTTTATTAGGCATATTAGCACTATTTATTTATTTATTGATTTATTGATTTAGTTTATTGCCATCTGTATAACAATGAACACACAAGGGCAATACCATAAATAAGTACAACAATAAAATGTAAAAAATAAATAAATAGTATAAAGACATGACAAATCCATTTTAAAATTCAGGCGCTAGTAGTTACAAACAACAAAATTAAGTTTAAGGTTTTAATATTATGTTTTTTTCTCACTTTATTAGGCATAAAGCTAATTTATTTATTTATTTATTTATTTTGCCATGTGTATAACAATGAACATACCATAAAATGAGTAAACTAATAATACTAAATTAAATAAATTAAGAGTAATAAGATAAAACAAATCCATTTACAATCCAAAATTCAGGTGCTAGTGTTTACAAACTAAAAAAAAAAAAGAAGTAATTTAAGTCTTTAAAATGATGTACCATTTTCCCCCCTATAGATTTATTGGGCATAGTGCTATTTATTTCTTTTTTTCATGATATTTTTATTGCCATTTGTATAACAATGAACATATAAGGGGATTAACAAACAAAATTGTACAATAATAAATTTAAAGAAAATAAATCAATAGTTATAAGACATGACAAAACCATTTTCAAATTTAGGTGCAAGAACTAAAAAATAAGGCTTGGCTGGGTCAGTTGCCGTTTCTGTGTGGAGTTTGCAGGTTCTCCCTGCGTTGCCGTATAGGTTTCCTCCGGGTGCTCCGGTTTCCCCCACAGTCCAAAGACATGCGGTACAGGTGAATTGTGTAGGCTAAATTGTCCGTAGTGTATGTGTGTAATGAGTGTGTATGGATGTTTCCCAGAGATGGGTTGCAGAAGGAAGGGCATCCGCTGCGTAAAACATATGCTGGATAAGTTGGCGGTTCATTCCGCTGTGGCAACCCCGGATTAATAAAGGGACTAAGCTGAAAAGAAAATGAATGAATTAGGCATAGCGATATTTATTCTATTCAATTAAAGAAAATAAATCAATAGTAAAAACAAATCCATGACAAATCTATTTTTAAATTTAGGTCCAAGTAGTTTCTTCTTTCCCCCCACAGTAGTTTTCTTTCCCCCACAGTCCAAAGACATGTGCTATAGGTGAATTGAATAAACTAAATTGGCCGTGTATGTGTGTGAATGAGAGTGTATGGATGTTTTCCAGTACTGGGTTGCAGCTGTGTAAAACATATGCTGGAAAAGTTGGTGGTTCATTCCGCTGTGGCGACCCCTGATGAATAAAGGGACTTAGCCGAAGGAAAATTAATGAATGAATGCCATTGGTATAACAATGAACATACAAGAGCAACACCAGAAAATGAGTGCAATAATACAATTAAAGAAAATAAATTAAGAGTAATAAAACATGACAAATCCATTATCAAATTTAAGTGCAAGTAGTTACGAACTAAAAAATAAGTTTAAGGCATAAAAATGTCAGTTTTTTCTCGCTTTATTAGGCATAGCTATATTTATTTAGTTATTTATTTATTTGTTTATTTATTTATTTGTTTATTTGTTTATTTATTTATTTGTCATTTGTATAATAATAAACATACACAGTAAAAATTATATGATCAGTTAATCATGTTTAATTAATTGTAACATATTAAACTAAGTTAATCATGTTCCAACTTAATTTTATGAGTTATGCAAACTGTTAGTCATTTACTGTATATATTATATTTAATATAAGTTCAAATGACTCATAAGGTTAATTTGATTCAACTTAAAACAGGATTTTTACAGTGTACAAGAGCAATAAAGCGGTAAAATAATTACAATAAAGGAAAAAAGAAAACCAATTAAAAAATGTAGGTGCAAGTTACAAACTATTTATTTATTTATTTATTTAAAAACTATCCAAATTACTATCCACTATTTACAAACTATCCAAAAATGTAGGTGCAAGTATAGCAAATTATTTAAAAATCATTTTAAGGCTTTATGAATTTTTTCTGGCTTTATTAGGCAAAGCAGAATTTTTTATATATGTATATATCATTTTTTATTGATATTTGTATAACAATGAACATATAAGGGCAATAACAGAAAAGCAAAACAACAATTAAATTAAAGAAAAATAAAGTAAGAGTAAAAAGACATGACGAATCCATTTTAAATTTAGGTGCTAGTCAGGGGTGTAGTGGACATTTTAAATGTGGGGGGGACAGCTGTATGAAATCCAAAGGTTTACATTTTTAATCACCTGTTTCTAAATGGTCTGTCTCTAAAAGTGCGGGGGACGTATCCCCCCGTCCCCCCGGTTGCTACGCCCCTGGTGCTAGTAGTTACAAACTAAATGATAAGTTGATTTAAAATGATGTACCATTTTTTCCCTTGCTTTATTAGGCATAGCGCTATTTATTTATTTATTTATTATTAGATTTTTTTATTCTATTTGTATAACAATGAACATACAAGGGCAATAACATAAATGAGTACAGTAATACAATTAAGAAAAGACAAAATTAAGAGTAAAAAGACATGACAAATCCATTTTCAAATTCAGGTGCTAGTAGTTACAAACAAAAAAAAAAAAAGGCTTAAAAATGATGTCCAGTTAATTTAAAACTATTTACAAAGGGTCTATAAGGCATTATTTATGTATTTTTAAATAATTTTTCATTGACATTTGTATGACAATGAACATGCAAAAGTAATAACAGAAAAGCAGTACCATACTTAAATTTAATTAATATTTAATTAATACACATGGTAAAAAAAAACATGACAAAACCATTTTCAATATCTATACGCACTCTTTGTACACACATACATTACAGCCAATTTAGTTTATTCAATTAACCTATAGCGCATGTGGGGGAAACTGGAGCACCCGAAGGAAAACCACGTCACACAGAATTGACAACTGGCCCAGCCGGGACTCGAACCAGTGACCTTCTGGCTGTGAGGTGACAGTGATAACCACTGAGCAAATTTTGCCCACTGTCATTTTGTGATTCTGGAAAAACCTTTTATTTAACCTTTATATTTATAAAAACAGAAAATTAGAAGTAGAGGGTGTGAAAATTCCTGTGTATTTTTTTGATAGATAGATAGATAGATAGATAGATAGATAGATAGATAGATAGATAGATAGAGAGACCGACAGACAGTCAGACAGGTAGGTAGGTAGGTAGAATGATAGATAGATAGATAGATAGACAGACAGACAGACAGACAGACAGACAGACAGACAGACAGACAGACAGACAGACAGACAGATAGATAGGCAGATAGATAGATAGATAGATAGATAGATAGATAGATAGATAGATAGATAGATAGATAGATAGATAGATAGATAGATAGATAGATAGATAGATAGATAGATAGATAGATAGATAGACAGTCAGACAGGTAGGTAGGTAGGTAGGTAGGTAGAATGATAGATAGACAGACAGACAGACAGACAGACAGACAGACAGACAGATAGATAGATAGATAGATAGATAGATAGATAGATAGATAGATAGATAGATAGACAGACAGACAGACAGACAGACAGACAGACAGACAGACAGACAGACAGACAGACAGACAGACAGACAGACAGATAGATAGGCAGATAGATAGATAGATAGATAGATAGATAGATAGATAGATAGATAGATAGATAGATAGATAGATAGATAGATAGATAGATAGATAGATAGATAGATAGATAGATAGATAGACAGTCAGACAGGTAGGTAGGTAGGTAGGTAGAATGACAGACAGACAGACAGACAGACAGACAGACAGACAGACAGACAGACAGACAGACAGACAGATAGATAGATAGATAGATAGATAGATAGATAGATAGATAGATAGATAGATAGATAGATAGATAGATAGATAGATAGATAGATAGATAGATAGATATAATTTAAAGGTGCTATAAATAAACATTAAAATTGTGAAACTCTGCTTACATCTAGTGGACACATCAGGTATTACATTCTGAATAATAAAAGAAATTGTCTTCAAGTGTTGCTGAACATAGCTATTGTGTTATAGAGACATTTCTATTTCATTTAAGGTACAAACATGATGAAAAACATAGGAGATAACCTGAGGCACAGAACACACTGTAAAAATATATGTTAATTATCAGTTTCTGTATTTTGTGTGTTTTCTGTTTACAGTTGTGAAGTGCATTATGGGATGTTGATCTCTGCTCTGTCTACTTTTGATGTTGAAAATGCAACTCTGCAGTTTAACAAAGTGACTTTCGTTGACATATTAGTAGTTTGAAAGAATATAATGTATAAGAAATAAAATAGAGAAATAAGTCTGTGAAATATTACACTGTAAACCTTAATGTTGTCTTTACTGAAACAATTAAGTAAAGTTGACTTAACATAACTTATAATTTTGCATTTTAGTCCTATCACTTAAAAATATGAGTTAATTAAACTTCTGGATCATGAAAATGCATGAACATAAGGTTTCAAGTGTAGTGAGCTCCAAATCATAATTAATCCTTTGAAAAAAATAGGTCATTTTCACAAATGTAGTCTTGACTGTAAAATCCTAATATGTGCAACCTTTTAAGTGCAAGGCCTTTTTTTAAATCAAAAAACAAATGGCTTCAGGTATAGTTATTCATCATAATGTGAATAAATGGGCACTCATTTTTTTGTTTAAAATTTATTTTAAAATTTTTCGTAGTATATTATTACACACACACACGTGTGCATGCACATACATGCATATATATATATATATATATATATACTGTATATATATATATATATATATATATATATATATATATATATATATATATATATATATATATATATATATATATATATATATATATATATACTGTATATATATATATATATATATATATATATATATATATATATATATATATATATATATATATATATATATATAAAACTTGCTGGTATTGTAGACTATACTTAAATTTTTCAGTTCACCAAACTTAGTACTAAGTTTGAACTTATTCATAGTGAACTTATTAGGGTTTTCACTGTATTACAAGGTTGTTGTAGCATAATATACAACACCAACCCAGACAAAATATCACTGTAAACGATTAAAAGTGTTCATATAATTTTTTTGTTTGTTTACTTTTCATGATTAAAAGTAGTTGGAAGAATGATCAAGCTCCCATAATGCAATTGCATCCTAAACATTTTGCACAAATGAATGAGAATAATAAAGATACACATCACTTGGAGCAAGTCACATGCTTTTTTCTTTCAGTAATTTACAGACTTTTATGCAGTTTCATACAGATGTGACAGAGTTGATCAGAACATAGGGACAGAGAAAAATATGAAAGTACAAATAAGGGCGGCATGGTGGCTCAATGGTTAGCACTGTAGCCTCACAGCAAAAAGGTCGCTGGTTCGAGTCACAGCTGGGTCAGTTGGCATTTCTGTGTGGAGTTTGCATGTTGGCATGGGTTTCGTGGTGCTCCAGTTTCCCCCACAGTCCAAACACGTGCTATAGGTGAATTGGATAAGCTAAATATGGATGTTTCCCAGTGATGGGTTGCAGCTGGAATGGCATCTGCTGAGTAAAACATATGCTGGAGTAGTTGATGGTTCATTTCGCTGTGGCGACCCCTGATAATAAGGGACTAAGCCGAAGGAAAATGAATGAATAAATGAAATTACAAATAATACAGAAGGTGTTGATTATGTTTAGTCAACATGGTGGAGTAGCTAAATACTCAAAAAGTCTTTAAGTTAATCTTTAAAAGTCTTCATGATGATATGTTCAAGACAAAATGTCCATAATACCAACAATTTTTTTTTTTAAAGAAAACTTGATATATGTGTTATTATAAATTGATGTAGGTGAATACAATTCCAATATTTCATTAAAGATGTTGAAAAATAGAAGAAGGTTTATCTTGGAGATGTGAAATGTGCCCGCAATTCTAATCACCCAGATACATGAATAAATAAACAAGTAAGAAAGTAAAAAGATCATCCCAGAATACCAGACAGTAACAGCAGATGACTGACTCTCCTCCTTTGAACAATAATGTCTTAGGAACACTGCTTTATTTGATTAACATTGTTATTATTTTAAGCATGTTTATTCATTGTAGTTATTTTACTTTATTAATTCATTTTTAGTGATGCTGGAAACTTTATTTTTACTTATAATGTTTGTGTCGTCTGTAAAATACTACTACTACTACTACTACTACTACTACTACTAATAATAATAATAATAACAATAATAATAATAATGTGTATGTCCACCATTGGTTTTAGTTACTATTATTTAAAAATGTAAAAACTACAGAAATAAATAAAAATACAATGAAAGTGGATTTCTTCAAACTTCTGACTGGAAATATTGGTAACACTTTATTTTGATGGTCCCTGTTGCACATTTTGTTGATTAAATGTTGCATTGCAACTACATGCCAATTACTTCTCATTTGAGTATTAGTAGACTGTCTGCTTAATATCTGGTGATACTGCTTCTTCATCAGACATTTAACTGACTATTAGAAACTTTGCACAAACATGTCAACTTACACTAACCCCAACCCCAACCTAATAGTCTAATTATAATCTAATGAGAATTACTTGGCATGTACAGTTAAAGTCAAAATTATTAGCCCCCCTGAAGTATAAGTCCCTGTTTATTATTTCCCCAATTTCTGTTTAACAGAGAGCAGATTTTTTTTCATCACATTCCTAAACATAATAGTTTTAATAACTCATTTCTAATAACTGATTAATTTTCTCATTGTCATGATGACAATAATATTTGACTAAATATTTTTCATGAAACTTCTATACAGCTTACAGTGACATTTAAAGGCTTAACTAGGTTAATTAGGTTAACTAGGCAGGTTAGGTTAATTAGGCAAGTTATTGTATAACGATGGTTTGTTATGTAGACTATCAAAAAATATATAGCTTAAAGGGGCTAATAATTTTGACTTTAAAATGGTGTTTAAAAAATTAAAAACTCCTTTTATTCTAGCCGAAATAAAACAAATAAGACTTTCTCCAGAAGAAAAAATATTATCAGACATACTGTGAAAAATTCTTTGCTCTGTTAAACATCATTTGGGAAATATTTAAAAAAGAAAAAAGATTCAGAGGGGGGCTAATAATTCTGACTTCAACTGTAGATGCAAAGTAACTTAAATTCAACAAAATGCATTAAAGGGACCATCAAAATAAAGTGATCCCATTATTTATATTTTGTATATTTCTAAATAATAAAATATTTATATAATGGTTTACATGTGAAGAAACAGGTAGAAAGAGTAAAGTGTGGATTTTTCCATCACATGCAACTTTTCAAAGGGATAGTTCACCTACAAAGGAAAATTCTGTTGTTTATTCTTATTATTTATGTATTTATTTAGTTATTTACCGTTTACTTGTGACACTCGTTTGAGTTTCTTTCTTCTCTACACATTCATTCATTTTCTTTTCGGATTAGTCCGTTTGCTTATCAGGGGTCACCACAGCAGAATGAACAACCAACTTATCCAGCATATGTTTTACGCATTGGATGTCCTTCCAGCTGCAACCCAGTACTGGGAAACACCCATACACACACTCATACACCATGGCCAATTTAGTTTATCCAATTCACCTATAGTGCACGTGTCTTTGGACTGTGGGGAAACCGGAGCACCCGGAGGAAACCCACACCAACACGGGGAGAACATGCAAACTCCACACAGAAATGCCACTGACTCGAACCAGCGACCTTCATGCTGTGAAGTGACAGTACTAACCACTGAGCTTTTAAAGGGATAATTCACCCAAAAATAAAAATTATTCATTCATTCATTCTCTTTTCGGCTTAGTCCCTTTATTAATTCGGGGTCACCACAGCGGAATGAACCGCCAACTTATCCAGCACATGTTTTCCCAATTCACCTATACCGCATGTCTTTGGACTGTGGGGGAAACCGGAGCACCCGGAGGAAACCCACGCAAACACAGAGAGAACATGCAAACTCCACAAAGAAATGCCAACTGACCCAGCCAAGGCTTGAACCAGCGACCTTCTTGCTGTGAGGCAACAGCACTACCTACTGCACCCCTGCGTCGCCCCAATAAAAATTATGTTATTATTTACTCTCTCTTTACTTGTGACACACCTGACTGAGTCTCTTTTTTCTGTTAAACACAAAAGAAGTTACTTTGAAGAATGCTGAAAATGGGTTACCATTAACTTCCATAGTATTTGTTTTTCCTACTATGGATACCTGTTCATGACATTCTTCAAAATACCTTCTTCAACTCTTTTCAACCACTTGAGGGTGAATAATAATAAAAAAGTTTTTAAAAACTGCATTAGACCCTGACAGCAGAGGGCAGCAGATATTCACAATCAATAATACACTTGTTCCTGTATTTAAGGTTATTTCTTCAAACAAAAGAGGGCACTGCTCGACTACAAATGCTGTCATCACTGCGCATTTATTCAATCGTGTACAGATCCAACTCAAGGCAAAAATCTTTTCATAATTAGTCTAACAAGTCTCAACAACAATTTTTTTGTCTTGCACATCCACAATATGCACTTATGCAGGACAATTATTCATCATGCAAACTTCTTTTCATTGATTTAAAGGGATAGTTCACTCAATAATAAAAATACTATTTACTCAACCTCAAGTGGTTTCAAACTAGTTTGTTGCTATGTTGATTACAAAAAAAAGAGTAATTTTGAAAAATGTTGGAAACTGGTAGCCATCGACCTCCATAGTAGGAGGAAAAAATCTATGAGAGTCACTGCCTTCTAGTAGCTCTTCAAAATATATATCCTTACATTTCTTAAAAGAACATTATGATGTAAATTCATTCGTTCATTTATTTTCATTCCGCCTTAGTCCCTTTATTTATCCGGGGTCGCCACAGCGGAATGAACCGCCAACTTATCCAGTACATGTTTTACGCAGCGGAGACCCTTCCAGCTGCAACCCATCACTGGGAAACATACAAACACACATACACTATGGACAATTTAGCTTACCCAATTCACCTATAGTGCATGTCTTTGGACAACCCAGGCTCATGCTGAAAACGTACCTCCACGGAGGTTTCTGGAGACCGCGAAATATGTCCCGGCAGCACGTTTTTCTGCACTTTTTGTTTTCGCGAATCCGCCAGAGGTCGCTGTTTACGCTTTTTGAGATCTCAAATTTCCCTCGCGAGTGCCATTTGCGCCTGCTTTTCTCACGTAAACCCACCAGAGGCCGCTGTCGACTCACTTTATGACAGACTTTCTGACTGACTGAACGAACGATCGGCTGACCCACCCTCCCCTTTCCCTAAACCCAACCAATTTTATCGATTGACCCGCCCACCTACTTCCTTAAACCCAACCAATTTTATCAATTGACCCGTCCACCCACTTCCTTAAACCCAACCAATTTTATCGATTGACCCGTCCACCCACTTTCTTAAACCCAACCAATTTTATCGATTGACCCGCCCACCCACTTCCTTAAACCCAACCAATTTTATCAACTGACCCGTCCACCCACTTCCTTAAACCCAACCAATTTTATCAACTGACCCGTCCACCCACTTCCTTAAACCCAACCAATTTTATCAACTGACCCGTCCACCCACTTCCTTAAACCCAACCAATTTTATCGATTGACCCGTCCACCCACTTTCTTAAACCCAACCAATTTTATCGATTGACCCGCCCACCCACTTCCTTAAACTCAACCAATTATATCGATTGAACCGCCCACCCACTTCCCTAAACCCAACCAATTTTATCGATTGACCCGCCCACCCACTTCCTTAAACCAAACCAATTTTATCGATTGACCCGCCCACCCACTTCCTTAAACCAAACCAATTTTATCGATTGACCCGCCCACCCACTTCCCTAAGCCCAACCAACACGTTTCAAAAGCAATCCAAAAAAATAAAAGCCCTCGTCTGTTTATTTATTTTTTTTTTTTACCACATTTTCAAATTTTACCACATTCTCACCCTGCTATTCACTTGTTTGTTTTATATTTCAGATTCTGTTTTTGTCTTACCTGCTTTCTGGGACCGCTCTTCACCGGACTCGAACCACCGTCTTCGTGGTCAACTCCTCTCTGCATCTCAAGCCCGCCGACGTACGTGGCACGCTAAAGGGACAAACTGGTTGCAGCCAGAATGCCGTCCATACGGAGGTAAGCGGTCAGCTGGTGAGCGCGAAAAGGAACGGCGTCACACCGCCCCATAGCGTTCGTTTTAAAAAATGAATTGCAACCATACGTACCTCTGCCTACGTAATTCGCTGTCGCCAGAAACGTCCAGAGCGTGTGTTGCAGAAACGCCAACTGACCCAGTCGTGGCTCGAACCAGCGACCTTCTTGCTGTGAGGTGAATGTGTTACTCACTGCGCCACCATCTCACCCCTATGATGTAAATAATGACAGTATTTTTTTTGTTGTTGAACAATCCTTTTAAAACTGAAAATCAATTCAAGTCTTGCTCTGCAGCTATCTGGGATCACGTTGCTCGAATTAAAGGCAGCTTTTCCCCCATTGCTCCTTGTAATCTTGCATTATTCATTCATTCATTCATTTTCTTCTGCCTCTATTTCTTTGCCACAGTGGAATGAACCGCCAACTATTCTGGCATATGTTTTACGCAGAGGATGCCCTTCCAGTTGCAACCCAGTACTGGGAAACAACCATACACTTTCAAATTCACACACACACACACACACACACACTAAAGCCAATTTAGTTTATTCAATTCACCCGCATGTGTTTGGACTGTGGGAGGAAACCGGAGCACCCAGAGGAAACCCTCACCAACATAGGGAGAACATGCACACTCTGCACAGAAATTCCACGTAGCCCAGCCGGTACTCGAACCAGCAACCTTCTTGCTGTGAGGCGACAGTGCTAACCACTGAGACAGCATACTGCCTAATCTCGCATTATATATTATATATATTTTTTCATCTTTTCAATATGTGCATCTCCACAGCTGTAAACACACAATGAGAAGCTGTGAGAAACATGTACAGCTGCTTACAAGCAAGACTGCTTCACTAGTATCTGCTGCCTTCCTGATATATGCCGAATATGTTCCACAATCTAAAATATTAGTATGACTCTTTATTATATTTCCTTTATCTATAGATAAGAGCAAACAAATGACCAAGATGGTGAGACTTAAAAAGGGAGGACGAAATAAGAAGTGCTCGACAGCTTCTATCTCTGGTTTCTGCAGAACATTTAATTAGATATTTATAATTTAACACTCATTAACTATTGTGGAAGTAAAATTATCTATTAAAAGTCGGTAACACTTTAGTTTGAGTCACAATTCATGCTATTAACTGCTGGCTTATTACCTCCACACATAGCAAAACTTCTTCGGCAAAGCTCAAATCAGACAAATCACACAATCAGCTTTTACTTGGCCCACATGCCGCAGTGAATTACAGTACATGACTGGACCAAGCCTGGCTTCCATAAGGACTAAACATGGACCATATCTGGGCCTAGTCTCAGCCAAGTTAATGACCCATAACTCGGCCAGAACTGGGCCTGCTGGCCCATGTTTGGCCATTGTCTGGAAGCCATATTTGGTGTATTATGACTGCAATGAAATTGATAAACCCATGAAGCATTGCACTTTAGGCGTGTAAATAAAGGCAATGGTTAATGGTCAGGGCCAGACGGAATCTGTGGACATTTTTTACTATTTTTGCTTAGAATTTTGTTACAAATCTGCGGATTTATGCGGAATGATTTTGGGAGTATTGTAACTAAAAGCCTTAATATATAAAATAAAAAGTAATACCTTTTTTAAATTTTTTTTTTTATTCTTTGTTAGTGTCACGGATTGGCCAGGCTCTTCCACCAGTATCCCGCAACGAGCATCTTCACCTGAGTTCTGATCACACACAGCTGCACCCAATCACTCCTATTCACTATATAAGCACACACCTCACTTCACTCATTGTCCGGTCTCGTTCCAACGAAGCGGACTTTGAGTGAACACCTCCTGGTTATCACTCCCCTTCGATCTCAGCATTTGTACTTACCTATACTCTGTTTCCTTCCAGTGTTCCCGGTGTCCTGTCAGCGTTGTGTGTATCGTCAGTCTGTCTTCCCCGCAAGCCCTCTGGTGTGTGCATTCGGTCATCCTCAGTGTCTGTCATCCCACCTGCCACAAAGGATCATCAGTTCCACCAAACTCCATTCACTTCTCATAAATTATCCTTTGATGTTCAACTGTTGGAATAAACATCGTTAAATACTTACTCACCTTGTTTGTCCGTCTGCTTCCATAAACAGTTAGGTTCATCTTAGGTCAGACAATAAAATATACATCATATAGATATACACACTGATACAATTCACCAAGCAAAACATTGTAAGGAAAACATAATTATACACCAAGTATATAAATAAAAGGTAAAATACCACATGTACACACAAAGATATACAAACATAAGATAACAGAAATAAGAAGAAAAAAAAAACAACAACAAAAGAATAAATAGAACAAAGAAAAGGAAGGAAAAAAGGCAATTAGGATATAGTTGTCTCCTTAAAAAAATGTAGAAAAGGGCTCCAGACTTTGTGGAACTGTTGTGGCTTTTGTTTTATTGCGAATCAAATCTTTTCCATCTGAAGAGCATGTAAGAGATCAAAAACCCACTGTCCGATAAGAAGGGGGACCTGCTGACTTCCAATTCATATTAATTCTAATAATTAATATTAAGAATAAGTCGTCTAGCCAATAAGGTTGCAAAGGCTATGCTATCGGCCTGTAATGAATTTAATTCAACATGTTCTGGGAGAATTCCAAATAGTGCTGTTAAGGGGTTTGGGTCTACAAAAAGTGATACCTTTTAAACTTGTATTTAATGTTTACAATGCAAATCTAATTACCTGTATATCCACTTTATTTGGTGAAACAAAGCAAGTCTCTCATATAATATATCTACTGAAAAGACAGAAAATATTACTGTACAAACTATATTGTGAATAAATCATATATTTATTTTCATATTAGTCAGTAATATTACAGAAATTAATTTAAAAACTGAATAAATATGAATGCACACACATTTACACAAGTAAATAAAGCAGAATCAATGGGCTAAAAATCTGCTGAATTCTGCGCGCTCAGATTCCGTGTGGGCCTAGTAATGGTTAATAATAAAATCATTTGTAAAATAATAATTTGATTAGTAAAATATGTGTAAAGTAGGTTAAATTCAGTTATTTTGCAACATACAGGAAACAATAAATTAATAACGCTTGATTGTTTCCTGGATTAAAATGAAGGCATTAGAAGATGCAAACATTCATTCAATCATTCATTTTCTTTTCCGCTTAGTTCCTTTATTAATCTGGAGTCGCCACAGCGGAATGAACCGCCAACTTATCCAGCATATGTTTTACACAGCGGATGTTCATGTTGTAAAAAATGTCCACTGTTGTTTATATTAGACTTGTTTCCAATAGTGATTTCAAAACTTTTAATATAGGAAGATATCAGCTGTGCATGTTATTAATCAGAAATTAAGCGTACGCAGTTTTACGTTAGGAAATGCAGTCTTAAATTAACAAACAGTCGGCAAGTAGTCTACCGGAGAATGAATAAATTTGATCAGATGTAACACATTGATCAAATGTAGTTTTCACTCACGCTCATGTAAAAGTATTCAACTCCTTTAGTTTTGCCTTCATTCATGTTTGATTTCAGTAGTGACGTAAAGCACGAATCTTTAAACACATGATTTATTTACAACACGTTCTTAAACATAATAGTTTAACTAATTTATAATAACTACTTTTTATCTTCCCCATGCTGACAGTGAGTGCATAACATTTTACTAATTATTTTGTAAGACAGTTGAATTCAGACAAAGTCCCCTTAAGCAATCTATAGTCTTTGATTCAGATTAAAGTGTAATTTAAAGACTTAACTAGGTAATGTTAACTAGGAAAGTTGGAATAATTAGTCAAGTTATAATAATAAATGTAATATACAGTAAACATTTCTTAAGGAGGCTAATAATAATGACCTTAAAACTGTTACTTTTTTTTTTAATTAAAAACTGCTTTTATTCACGAAATAAACTATAAGAAATAAGACTAATTATGACTCCAGCATAATTATTTTTGTTTTATATGAAATACTGTGAAAATCTCCTTGATTTGTTAGTGATCACTTGGAAAATTTATAATTAATGGGAGGGCAAAAAAATTGACTTCAAGTGCCTCTTTTAAAGTTTACAGGTGCAAAAATGTGCCTTGATGTACTTGAATGTCAGAAATGTGTTATAAATACAATACAAAGTGACTTGTCAAATAAATTAACAAGGAAGGTTATTTAATTAGCTTGTTTATGAAGACTGCAGAGCGATGCATAAAAAAAAGAGTTCGAATAATTGTTTAAGTAGTTTGTGCTGTATGTTAAAGTGTGCCCCCTAAAAGTACAAGTAGCCCCAGCCTGGCCTTCCCTGTCACTCTGGTCTAGAACCGGAGATAGCTATCAACTGTTCATTATAAAGTATGATCTTATTCTGCATCTCTAATCCTATCTAAAACCTAAACCCAACTTCTACCTTACTAACTATTACTAAACGGCTTATAAAGTAATTTATTAAGCGAGTTAATGGTTGTTAAAACAGTCAATTGTGACCAAAAAGTCTATTTAGTTAATATATGAAAATTAACTTCCACAATTTTAATAAACCATCAACTCTGAATGGGTTGTGGTATAGAAATATAGCAGTATTGATTTTTGTTTTGATGTTCCATAGTGAAGGTCTCGCCCTGGATTTATATGCTTTAAACTGGATCTGAGCAGAGAGCAGCTGAGATCTCTTTATTCCCGCCAGTTTCCAATAGCAACCATACATGAGCAGCTCGGTGCCGCGACCGGAGAGTTCCGCGGGGAACGGAGAACTTTCTCTCGTCATCTGATCGCACAGCGGGAGGTTGTGATTTCACCACACGACCGGTAATGACGGAAGGTGGCAAGTGAATGCCAGAACTCTGTTACACCACAGCTGCCAAGTTCGCGGTTTTCCCCGAGGCGGCTTTTAAACTGTTGACGAAGGCTGAATGTTTTCCCGCCGGTTGGTAAATTGCATAAACTGTGTTTTCAATGTTTGTAGGCTGAGACTTTTAATGTTCTACCAACGGCAAACAATGTGCGAGGAGAACGAAGAAAGTGATATGAACATGGCGACAGCTAGAACTATGGGTTGCCATGTTCGTGATTCTAACGCAAAATAATGCTTTTAAGGACACGTCTTGATTTTCCAAACTCTTTTCACAAGACACGACGCGTTTAGCGGTCATCAGCATCTTAGATTAAAAGTTTTTAGTATTTTGATTAAATAAAATACATTTATATGTATTTATGTAGGGTGAATTCGGGTAATCTGGGACACTTTTTTGCAATTTTGACTTCAGCTCTCTATTTCACTGTCTATATAACTAATTAGAACACATATTAGACTTTTCTGAAATCCCTAAGATGTTTTCTAACCACCTAAGAAAACATTATATAGATATTATACTGAGAAGAGCCATGCCACACCTATTAGTATTTTTGTGTGAAAAACTAAAATTCTGCCTGAATTTGATAATCTGGGACAGGTCTCTTCGTAATCTGGGACATTATGTATTTGGGCTGAAAAAGTATATATTTGCCATATTTATGCATGCCAAACACAATTTTACCAATTTTAAAAGTGTGTGTGTGTGTGTGTGTGTACAGAACATTGTACATTCTTTGTAGTCATTAAACTTATAAAGTCTCTAAATGCATATTTCTTCCATTCGAAGTCTGTCCCAGATTATCCAAACCCCGCTGTCCCACATTATCAATCATATTTGATAATGTGGGACAACAAAAAATGTTTGAAAGAAAAAAATATAAAAAACATTTTCAACACTTTAATACATATTTCAAGAGTTCCCACTTAGATATGCTTGGCGTATAAAGCAGGTTTGGCATGCTGTCCCAGGAGAGAACCCTGAGCTCGGAGATATTTGAGCCCAGGGCCCCCGCCCGGTCGATAAGCATATCAGGAGATCCGAGATCAGGTAGGTCTTGAGAACTCCCCCTTTAGAAAAGGGAGGAAAAGGAGGAGATGGGGTGGAAGGGGGGATTCTTCCAAACGAAGATATAAACAGTAGGGAGAAAATGATCCATTTATAGTAGACTAGGATCACTCTGATTGGATTATTACTGATTACAGATGAGTGGCCAGACGTGCTCAATCATATCACGTGCTCCTCTCGAAATTAGTTTATCAAACTTCACTTTGTTACTTGAATAGATCACAAACATAATTTGACAACAATTGGAAACATTGTCTTATTTATGACAGATTCATGTCCTTAACATTAATCCAGTCAGAATCCTATGTCACTGACCTTGACATCCAATTTTGATGAGAGCTTCCTGATTGTCAAGTGCCCTGCCCTCCCTCTATGGAAGCCCCCCCCCCCATCCCAAAATGAAGTCATGTGATTTCACTCACATGAAGTCCATGCTAAATTTATAATAAAAGTCCTGTTGCCTGAATTTTGTTAGAACAGAAATAAACACACAGAAGCTTAGGTGTCCCAGATTACCCAATGTCCCAGATTACCCAAATTCAACCTATATTAAATAATCTTTGCATCTTTGCGAGGCATTTCTAAAGTAGCATCCATGGACAAGACAGTAATAGCAAACAAAACCACCATGGTGGAGTTTTTCCTGTTGTTATTTTAGCAAACAGGATTGTAAAAAAATTATTTGTTGTACTCTCCCCTTCACTGCGTACTAAGGCTGTTTCTCAATATACGTTCTTCAGCGATAGTGTCCTCGTGTAACGTCATCAACAACCGCCAAAGTTCAGTTCCAAAACTGAACTTCGTCCCTGACGTCGAAGTCCCAGAAATCATTGCGACTGAATAAAGTAGATGGAAGCACAACATTTTATATAGATTTATTATTAAAGCTCAGAGATATAACTTATTTATCCCAGGAGTTTCCCTAAAAGAAACGCTGAAATTAAACATTTACATTAACAATTCGTAATAAAGGCATAATAAACACATTAAGGGTGTTTATTTGCTGAAATTCATATTAAAATATGTTTTATTTTTATTGTGCAAAGTATATTTGTAATGCATGCAGGCCTGGCACCAGGATGTCATAACTGAGGGGGCATTTTAATCCCATAGGGGGACACTAGACCTGGTGACTGATTTCAGTCCCTCTTGTTCCTTTCATTTAGGCTATTTATTCACTTATTTATTTATTTGCATTACTGCCTAAGTTACTGACTTAATGCAGTAATAAACATTTTATAGTAATAAATAATTTGCTCAGTTTCGGTATTACTGATTTTATCAATGAAGGTTATGCAACGATACCGTTTACATTAATGCAGACGGATCATGGCTTCAGCACCAACCGAGTGGCGTATATATATATATATATATATATATATATATATATATATATATATATATATATATATATATATATATATATATATATATATATATATGTATGTATGTATATATATATATATATATATATATATATATATATATATATATATATATATATATATATATATATATATTTATATATATATATATATATAAAAAAAAAATATATATATATATATATATATATATATATATATATATATATATATATATATATATTCGCGATAAGTTGGCGGTTCATTCCGCTGTGGTGACCCTGGATTAATAAAGGGACTAAGCTGAAAATAAAATGAATGAATGTTTGAATGTATGCTGATAATCACCTGAAAATCATTCTCTCTGCTGCATTTCAGGTGTACCTTTGTGAGCTTAAATACCATGTAATCCAAATATTCCTTACTTGTGTTGGGATCCACAATTGGAAGTTGGGAAGAACAATAGCAGTTTTGGAGATGTGAAAAAGGTAATAATGACATATTTTTCATTTTCTCACCAGGTTTGCAAATTGTGCAAACCATCACAACTTTTTCTTTATCTCACACAGAAAGGCTGCGGTCCTTTTTTTCCCCGCATTCCAATTACTCCACTGTCATTCCCACAATCCCTGTCGTCCAGCTCTCAGAGACAATGATTTGGAAAACCCCACTCGCTATAGTCACATATAGTAGTGCTTGATGATTATTGCTTCTGCTATAAAGGTCAAGTGATCGGTTGTAAGTAGGGGTGGTCTATGGATCTGAAGTATTATTAAGACGTCAGTTCTGCCTTCTAGCCATTGTACATCTGATTAGGGCAATTAACCTAACCCTGCACTTCCACTGGGATTCCTCACTACAATTAACGTAACCACAGTGATGCAAAAATATGGGATAATCAAGATGTTGAACTTTGGTATTGTTTTAAGTAACAAAAAGGGAATTTCCCTATTAGTCATTTATAGAAAAAAACATTAAAATATTCTAGCAAGTATTATAGCAAATTATTATTTCTATTTGCAATTTTAACAGGAAATGCAAAGTTATAATGTATCTCTACATCATACATCACAGACTTGAAAATGAAGGCATATAGCAGGGCTATTTAATTAGTTTATCATGGGGCCAGTTCATGAAAAGCATCCCAAATGAAGGGCCGGAGAAATATGACTTGCAATATGAGTGATGACACAACAGCATATAAGAGCCCATATGTTGTATTTTTGCTCCTTAAGACACCCACGTTGTATTTTTCTACATTAAAATAATAATATATTATATTTTGAAACTATATAATATCACTGCATTGTACAATGTGGCTTTTTTTTTATTACAAATATTCAAATGTTGTATTTCTGAGCACAATAAAAGCAGTGCATTGCTTAAATAGGCCTCTTCTACATTCAGACACATTCAGATGTTATGTTTTGAACTGCATAATAATTATGGATGCAACAACTATAGATTTTGGTTGTACGATTATATAGTCTGAAGAATAATCATGGTTTCACGGTTATCACGTCTAATGTAAATTTACGCTTTATATTAGGATAGTATTTAAATGAACTGTTTTTATCATCTGCGTTTATACATAATCATTTTAATTATTTGTAATAATTCATCTAACATATCTTTTGTTTACATTGCATTGAAAGACATGCACAACTCTCACCACTATGGCGTGAGATGTTTTCTACTCGGTGCATCTATAAGGCGCGAGCGCATCGCTCTGCTTGCGCATACATATTGGCCTATAATCTTACATTGGAAATAACGAACTTTTGTGCGGAAAAGACACGATATGTGAATGGCCCACTGGTATAGTTAATCCAGTGTGTGTGCGTATTAGCCTGGGTATATAAGCTCGAAAATTTAAAGTAGCGCACAGCTGGCATAACTTAAGCCTTTACGATTGTATCCAAATGTTTTCGACTACCCGCGCCACTTAATGTCAGGTGACTCACACTCTGTGCAGCCTTCAACTGCAGCTTGTGGTGTATTGAACAGACTCACGTCACTTCATAACTATAGACCGTTTTTTGACTGAACTAAATTAAGTTTTTGATGTCTTGGTAACACTATTTGGAGGGCCAGAACAAATTGCCTCGCGGGCCAAGTTGAATAGCCCTAGCATATAGCCTAAAGGTGCAATTAGTCAGGACTTCAGGGCTTTCAGACAAAAAAAAATGTCCACACTGTAAAAAAAATGCTGTAAAATTGCGGAGACATAGCCTGGATTTACATTTCTGTGCACTTCTAAATACGTTACCGGAGGTATGTCTGCTCGCAGTTTTATTTTTTGCAAATCCACCAGAGGGCCACTGTGTACCCTTTCTGATTATCTCAAATTTCTCTCGCTTGTCCTCCTCTCACTTAAATCCACCAGAGGGTGCAATATACACTTTAGCCGACCAGGTCAGCTTGCTGTCGACTGACTGACTGAATAACTGACCCACCCACTCCCTTCCCTAAACCCAGTTGATAGTGTTTTCAACAGCAATCTAGTTAAAAGAAATGCTGTCACAGTCGTGTGATTTCACCACATTTTTTAGCCTGTTTATTTATTTATTTCATATATTTTTTTGCTTTTGTTTAACTGGATTTCTGGAAATGTTCTTCATTGGACTCGAACCCTGTTGTCACCGTCAACTACGCTCTACACTACTTCCAGTTTCGAGTTAGCAGTGTTATCAGAGATCTGAGAAGTGAGTTAATTCGTCAGATTTTTAGGGCTCAGAATATACAAACATGAAGGAATTGTATGATCAGGATGATAAAATACACAAAAAACACAGATCTCCGACAACACTGCTGTCTCCAAACAGGAAGCAGCCAGGTTCGTCACTTTGGGATCATCAACACATTCACATTGTGCTCTGCACTATTGGCAGTGCACAATATAATTTCATGTGATTAAAAAATCTTGAAAATAAAATAAACCGTTTGAAAATGAACTTCAGAACTGTGACTGGTGCAAACCAACACATATCAGTGATTCAGCATGTACATTTAATAATTTGAAAGAGGTTTAATTTGTATTAATTGGATTATAAACCTTACCATTTTGTTGGAGTGCAGTGAGTGAACTATTCTGTGCTTCTGAATGGCTGTATTTAAATATCTATCGTGTTTTGTTTGGTGCAAACAGCCAAATTTCTTATCACTGCAAATCTCATCACAGTTGCTTGTGGTCTGGACACGGGGTTACAATGTAACCTGCTCACCTAAAGTTTACATTATATTTATACCATTTGATAATTAATAACCACCTTATGTGGAACTCTGAATCGGCGTCTCATTTTGGAGTCTGCTACTGTCCACTGGAGGTCGCATTTTTGGCTGCAGACACATGAGAGCCTTCATGACTGAATGAATGAAATACTTCGTTTTCCACCAAGGCAACCCGGGGTGCTGAAATATAATTGGCTACACTGGCAGTGGGTGGGTTAAATGACCAAAACAAAGACAGATGTGTCGGCACACGTTCAAAGCAGAATATCTGACTTCATAGTTCTCAAAGTCTTGTGTATTTTTAATTACAAAATGGTTTCCACATCAGGGGCAGTCACCACCACCAAAATTGCTCAACTTTCATAGCATAAATCACTCGCCTCATAACTTATAATCTCTGTAGTTCCAAAGAAAAACGCTTATGAAACACAGTTAAAGAAAAAACCCTGACTGCATGTTTCTGACAAGTTCTCACTTATCTATCACAAAGAGCGTGGGGTACACGGGATCCTGTGGTGAAGCAAAACAGTGGGATATCAACGGTATCTTGCCTTTTGCAAAAACCAAGTCATTAATTAATTCCTTCCTTCTACATCAGAGTCACAGATTGAAACTAACCAAGAGGCCCCTTTGCAATTAAGATGCACAGATCCAATTAAGAGAGTGATTAATTGCTGCGGAGGGAATTTAAATAGGAAAGGCTGCAAAATAAGACCCAGCGGTCGGTCCTGAAACTGGTCCACCATCAGAGAGGACGAGGAATCAAGGAAATAATTGACCGGCAACGGGAGGCTAAAAAGTTTCATTCTGAATCAGAGCTATGAATGATGACTGTATAAAACAATACCGTCCATTATCCTGTTGAAAGAAAAATAGAGCGTTTCCAGTCATATTCTTCCAGGAACAATTCATCTGCGGGATGCCACATTAACTTTATAGCCAGCTTTTATTGTATGTCAACATTGTCTTAAACTGTGTATACTTCCTGACAAAAGTCTTGTTGCCTATCCACGTTTTAGGAGAAACAAATAATAACTTGACTTCTAGTTGATCATTTGGTATCAGAAGTGGCTGATATGAAAGGCAAAAGCCTCTAGATTACGCTTATTTTACCACAATAAAATATGATCATGCCTTGATTATTAATGATTTAATTAGGACAGTAAGGTCTGACTTTGCTTAGACAAAAGTCTTGTCACTGAACAGAAATAATGTCCAGTATAGAATATAAAGTCATGCTGCAGTGGAAAAATAATAAATATTGTGTCTGACTCCATCATGAGCTTGGAGGACTGCATCCGGACATCTCTGCAGTGACTCAAATCACTTATTAATAAAGTCATCTGGAATGGGAAAGAAAGCGTTCTTGAAGGACTCACAGAGTTCATCAAGATTCTTTGGATCCATCTTCAATGCCTCCTCCATCTTACCCCAGACATGCTCAATAATGTTCATATCTGGTGACTGAGCTGGCCAATCCTGGAGAATCTTGACCTTTGCTTTTAGGAACTTTGATGTGGAGGCTGAAGTATGAGAAGGAAGCGCTATCCTGCTGGAGAATTTGCCCTCTCCTGTGGTTTGTAATGTAATGAGCAGCACAAATATCTTGATACCTCAGGCTGTTGATGTTGCCATCCACTCTGCAGATCTCTTGCACACCTCGCATATTGATCAGAACCTCAAACCATGATTTTCTGTCACCAAACCTGAATGATTTCTATGAGCATCTTGGGTCTATGTAGGGTTCTAGGTCTTCTGCAGTATTTGTGATGATTGGGATGCAGTTCAACAGATGATTCATCAGAAGAATCCACTTCTGCCACTTTTCCAAATGATCAACTAGAAATCAAGTTATTATTTGTTGATCTTACAACTGGGATCGACAACAAGACTTTTGTCAGGTACTGTATGTTTTTATTTCTCCTGTGGAATCTGAAACTAAGTTGATACATTTGAAACTACATTAAGTCTAATAAGCTTCCTAAATATATAAACTGTATTTATTTATTATTATTAATTTATTATTATTAATTATAAATTATTATTCCTGCTGTGAAATAGTATTTTTTAATTTTCCAAGTTTCCAAAGTTAACGTTTTGCTTCCAATACATTTTTAAACAATAGTTTTAACTAGATATTAAAGTTTGAGGACAAACTTTATGGTGGCTTGAAAAGCCGAGTCTAAAAGTTTGAAGTCGTTTTAAAGTGTAAATAACTGAAGCAGTTTTTATGAAGTTTGAAACAGTCGGCATATATAAGTACATATATGTTAGCATGTTTCTAGGTTGTTGCTAGGCGGTTGCTAAAGTATTCTGAGTGGTTGCTAAGCAGTTGCTAACATCAATTAGCATGATTCTAGCATTAATTAGCATGTTACTAGCATTTTTCTAGCATGAATTAGCATGTTACTAGCATGTTTCTAGCATGAATTAGCATGTTGTTAGCATGAATTAGCATGTTTCTAACATGTTTCTAGCATGTTACTAGCATGTTTCTAGCATGAATTAGCATGTTACTAGCATGATTCTAGCATGAATTAGCATGTTACTAGCATGATTCTAGCATGAATTAGCATGTTACTAGCATGTTTCTAGCATGAATTAGCATGTTATTAGCATGATTCTAGCATGAATTAGCATGTTACTAGCATGATTCTAGCATGAATTAGCATGTTACTAGCATGATTCTAGCATGAATTAGCATGTTACTAGCATGTTTCTAGCATTAATTAGCATGTTACTAGCATGTTTCTAGCATGAATTAGCATGTTATTAGCATGTTTCTAGCATGAATTAGCATGTTTCTAGCATGAATTAGCATGTTACTAGCATGTTTCTAGCATGAATTAGCATGCTACTAGCATGATTCTAGCATGAATTAGCATGTTGTTAGCATGAATTAGTATGTTACTAGCATGATTCTAGCATATTACTAGCATGTTACTAGCATGTTTCTAGCATGAATTAGCATGTTACTAGCATGATTCTAGCATGAATTAGCATGTAACTAGCATGAATTAGCATGTTACTAGCATGTTTCTAGCATGAATTAGCATGATTCTAGCATGAATTAGCATGTTACTAGCATGTTTCTAGCATGAATTAGCATGTTACTAGCATGTTTCTAGCATGATTTAGCATGTTATTAGCATGTTTCTAGCATGAATTAGCATGTTATTAGCATGATTCTAGCATGAATAAGCATGTTACTAGCATGATTCTAGCATGAATTAGCATGTTACTAGCATGTTTCTAGCATGACATAGCATGTTACTAGCATGATTCTAGCATGAATTAGTATGTTACTAGCATGATTCTAGCATGAATTAGCATGTTATTAGCATGATTCTAGCATGAATTAGCATGATTCTAGCATGAATTAGCATGTTACTAGCATGATTCTAGCATGGATTAGCATGTAACTAGCATGATTCTAGCATGAATTAGCATGTTACTAGCATGTTTCTAGCATGAATTAGCATGTTATTAGCATGATTCTAGCATGAATTAGCATGTTACTAGCATGTTTCTAGCATGAATTAGCATGTTACTAGCATGTTTCTAGCATGAATTAGCATGTTACTAGCATGATTCTAGCATGAATTAGCATGTTACTAGCATTTTTCTAGCATTAATTAGCATGTTACTAGCATGTTTCTAGCATGAATTAGCATGTTATTAGCATGATTCTAGCATGAATTAGCATGTTTCTAGCATGAATTAGCATGTTATTAGCATGATTCTAGCATTAATTAGCATGTTACTAGAATGATTCTAGCATGAATTAGCATGTTACTAGCATGTTTCTAGCATGAATTAGCATGTTACTAGCATGATTCTAGCATGAATTAGCATGTTACTAGCATGATTCTAGCATGGATTAGCATGTAACTAGCATGATTCTATTATGAATTAGCATGTTTCTAGCATGAATTAGCATGTTATTAGCATGATTCTAGCATGAATTAGCATGTTACTAGCATGTTTCTAGCATGAATTAGCATGTTACTAGCATGATTCTAGCATGAATTAGCATGTTTCTAGCATGAATTAGCATGTTACTAGCATGATTCTAGCATGAATTAGCATGTTTCTAGCATGAATTAGCATGTTATTAGCATGATTCTAGCATTAATTAGCATGTTACTAGAATGATTCTAGCATGAATTAGCATGTTACTAGCATGTTTCTAGCATGAATTAGCATGTTACTAGCATGATTCTAGCATGAATTAGCATGTTACTAGCATGATTCTAGCATGGATTAGCATGTAACTAGCATGATTCTATTATGAATTAGCATGTTTCTAGCATGAATTAGCATGTTATTAGCATGATTCTAGCATGAATTAGCATGTTACTAGCATGTTTCTAGCATGAATTAGCATGTTACTAGCATGATTCTAGCATGAATTAGCATGTTTCTAGCATGAATTAGCATGTTATTAGCATGATTGTAGCATGAATTAGCATGTTACTAGCATGATTCTAGCATGAATTAGCATGTTACTAACGTGTTTCTAGCATGAATTAGCATGTTACTAGCATGAATTAGCATGTTACTAGCATGATTCTAGCATGAATTAGCATGTTACTAGCATGATTCTAGCATGAATTAGCATGTTATTAGCATGATTCTAGCATGAATTAGCATGTTACTAGCATGATTCTAGCATGAATTAGCATGTTACTAGCATGATTCTAGCATGAATTAGCATGTTACTAGCAAGATTCTAGCATGTTACTAGCATGTTTCTAGCATGAATTAGCATGTTACTAGCATGTTTCTAGCATGAATTAGCATGTTGTTAGCATGATTCTAGCATGAATTAGCATGTTTCTAGCATGAATTAGCATGTAACTAGCATGATTCTAGCATTAATTAGCATGTAACTAGCATGTTTCTAGCATGAATTAGCATGTTGTTAGCATGATTCTAGCATGAATTAGCATGTTTCTAGCATGAATTAGCATGTAACTAGCATGATTCTAGCATTAATTAGCATGTAACTAGCATGTTACTAGCATGATTCTAGCATGAATCAGCTTGTTTTTAGCATGAATTAGCATGTTACTAGCATGTCACTATCGTGTTGCTAGCACCTTTCTAGCAAGATTAGCATGTCAGTAGGAAGTTTAAACTGTTAGCGTGTGTTAGAATAGCTAGTCACAGTCTCTGGGACAGTTGCTAGGGTGCTGAAATTGGTTGCTAGGGAGTGGCTAGTAAGTTTAAAGGTAATCAGTGATTGGCTGCTGGCTAGACTGAGTTGAATAAGGCCAGACTCTAGTCTGTAGGACAGTCTGATGCAGAGTTATGAGCTCACAAAGGTTGATCCAATGTTAAGTAAATGGGAGTCTTTTACAATGGAAGTCTATGGGACAGTTGCTAGGGTGCTGTAAGTGGTTGCTAGGGAGTGGCTAGTAAGTTAATAGTCATCAGTTATTGGCTGCTGGCTAGACTGAGTTAAATGAGTCCAGTTAGAAGTCTGTAGGACAGTCTGATGCAGAGTTATGAGCTCACAAAGTTTGACCCAATGTTAAGTCAATGGGACTTTTGGGATTTTTCTGGGTCGTTTTTCGGAAAACCCAAGGTCGGATCAGTTAGAAAAGATATAGCAACCCGAGTCAGACCAGTTTGAAGGTTTGACGAAAGTTTGAAGTATGTAGCTTGAAAGGCCTAGGAGGAGATACACTTAGAAATTAGTCTCAGAAGAATAAGAAGAAGAAGAAGAAGAAGAAGAAGAAGAAGAAGAAGAATAACTAGATTATTAAAGTTTGAGGACAAACTTTGAGGCTGGCTTGTGAAAGTCTGTTGGTAATAGTTTATTTAATTTAAAGTAGTTTTAAAAAGTACGAAAAGATAGATAGATAGATAGATAGATAGATAGATAGATAGATAGATAGATAGATAGATAGATAGATAGATAGATAAATAGATAGATAGATAGATAGATAGATAGATAGATAGATAGAACAATTAGCATGTCATTAGCATGATTCTACTATGAATTAGCATGTTATTAGCATTATTCTAGCATGAATTAGCATGTTACTGGCATGATTCTAGCATGAACTAGCATGTTACTAGTATCATTCTAGCATGAATTAGCATGTTACTAGCATGATTCTAGCATGAATTAGCATGTTACTAGCATGATTCTAACATGAATTAGCATATTGCTAGCATGATTCTAGCATGAATTAGCATGTTACTAGCATGATTCTAGCATGAATTAGCATGTTACTAGCATGATTCTAGCATGAATTAGCATGTTACTAGCAAGATTCTAGCAAGAATTAGCATGTTACTAGCATGATTCTAGCATGAATAAGCATGATTCTAGCATGAATTAGCATGTTACTAGCATGGTTCTAGCATGAATTAGCATGTTACTAGCATGATTCTAGCATGAATTAGCATGATTCTAGCATGAATTAGCATGTTACTAGCATGATTCTAGCATGAATTAGCACGTTACTAGCATGATTCTAGCATGATTTAGCATGTTACTAGCATGATTCTAGCATGATTTAGCATGTTACTAGCATGATTCTAGCATGAATAAGCATGATTCTAGCATGAATTAGCATGTTACTAGCATGGTTCTAGCATGAATTAGCATGTTACTAGCATGATTCTAGCATGAATTAGCATGATTCTAGCATGAATTAGCATGTTACTAGCATGATTCTAGCATGAATTAGCACGTTACTAGCATGATTCTAGCATGAATTAGCATGTTACTAGCATGATTCTAGCATGATTCTAGCATGAATTAGCATGTTACTAGCATGATTCTAGCATGAATTAGCATGTTACTAGCAAGATTCTAGCATGAATTAGCATGTTACTAGCATGATTCTAGCATGAATTAGCATGTTACTAGCATGATTCTAGCATGAATTAGCATGTTACTAGCATGTTTCTAGCATTAATTAGCATGTTACTAGCATGTTTCTAGCATGAATTAGCATGTTATTAGCATGTTTCTAGCATGAATTAGCATGTTTCTAGCATGAATTAGCATGTTACTAGCATGTTTCTAGCATGAATTAGCATGCTACTAGCATGATTCTAGCATGAATTAGCATGTTGTTAGCATGAATTAGTATGTTACTAGCATGATTCTAGCATATTACTAGCATGTTACTAGCATGTTTCTAGCATGAATTAGCATGTTACTAGCATGATTCTAGCATGAATTAGCATGTAACTAGCATGAATTAGCATGTTACTAGCATGTTTCTAGCATGAATTAGCATGATTCTAGCATGAATTAGCATGTTACTAGCATGTTTCTAGCATGAATTAGCATGTTACTAGCATGTTTCTAGCATGATTTAGCATGTTATTAGCATGTTTCTAGCATGAATTAGCATGTTATTAGCATGATTCTAGCATGAATAAGCATGTTACTAGCATGATTCTAGCATGAATTAGCATGTTACTAGCATGTTTCTAGCATGACATAGCATGTTACTAGCATGATTCTAGCATGAATTAGTATGTTACTAGCATGATTCTAGCATGAATTAGCATGTTATTAGCATGATTCTAGCATGAATTAGCATGATTCTAGCATGAATTAGCATGTTACTAGCATGATTCTAGCATGGATTAGCATGTAACTAGCATGATTCTAGCATGAATTAGCATGTTACTAGCATGTTTCTAGCATGAATTAGCATGTTATTAGCATGATTCTAGCATGAATTAGCATGTTACTAGCATGTTTCTAGCATGAATTAGCATGTTACTAGCATGTTTCTAGCATGAATTAGCATGTTACTAGCATGATTCTAGCATGAATTAGCATGTAACTAGCATTTTTCTAGCATTAATTAGCATGTTACTAGCATGTTTCTAGCATGAATTAGCATGTTATTAGCATGATTCTAGCATGAATTAGCATGTTTCTAGCATGAATTAGCATGTTATTAGCATGATTCTAGCATTAATTAGCATGTTACTAGAATGATTCTAGCATGAATTAGCATGTTACTAGCATGTTTCTAGCATGAATTAGCATGTTACTAGCATGATTCTAGCATGAATTAGCATGTTACTAGCATGATTCTAGCATGGATTAGCATGTAACTAGCATGATTCTATTATGAATTAGCATGTTTCTAGCATGAATTAGCATGTTATTAGCATGATTCTAGCATGAATTAGCATGTTACTAGCATGTTTCTAGCATGAATTAGCATGTTACTAGCATGATTCTAGCATGAATTAGCATGTTTCTAGCATGAATTAGCATGTTACTAGCATGATTCTAGCATGAATTAGCATGTTTCTAGCATGAATTAGCATGTTATTAGCATGATTCTAGCATTAATTAGCATGTTACTAGAATGATTCTAGCATGAATTAGCATGTTACTAGCATGTTTCTAGCATGAATTAGCATGTTACTAGCATGATTCTAGCATGAATTAGCATGTTACTAGCATGATTCTAGCATGGATTAGCATGTAACTAGCATGATTCTATTATGAATTAGCATGTTTCTAGCATGAATTAGCATGTTATTAGCATGATTCTAGCATGAATTAGCATGTTACTAGCATGTTTCTAGCATGAATTAGCATGTTACTAGCATGATTCTAGCATGAATTAGCATGTTTCTAGCATGAATTAGCATGTTATTAGCATGATTGTAGCATGAATTAGCATGTTACTAGCATGATTCTAGCATGAATTAGCATGTTACTAACGTGTTTCTAGCATGAATTAGCATGTTACTAGCATGAATTAGCATGTTACTAGCATGATTCTAGCATGAATTAGCATGTTACTAGCATGATTCTAGCATGAATTAGCATGTTATTAGCATGATTCTAGCATGAATTAGCATGTTACTAGCATGATTCTAGCATGAATTAGCATGTTACTAGCATGATTCTAGCATGAATTAGCATGTTACTAGCAAGATTCTAGCATGTTACTAGCATGTTTCTAGCATGAATTAGCATGTTACTAGCATGTTTCTAGCATGAATTAGCATGTTGTTAGCATGATTCTAGCATGAATTAGCATGTTTCTAGCATGAATTAGCATGTAACTAGCATGATTCTAGCATTAATTAGCATGTAACTAGCATGTTTCTAGCATGAATTAGCATGTTGTTAGCATGATTCTAGCATGAATTAGCATGTTTCTAGCATGAATTAGCATGTAACTAGCATGATTCTAGCATTAATTAGCATGTAACTAGCATGTTACTAGCATGATTCTAGCATGAATCAGCTTGTTTTTAGCATGAATTAGCATGTTACTAGCATGTCACTATCGTGTTGCTAGCACCTTTCTAGCAAGATTAGCATGTCAGTAGGAAGTTTAAACTGTTAGCGTGTGTTAGAATAGCTAGTCACAGTCTCTGGGACAGTTGCTAGGGTGCTGAAATTGGTTGCTAGGGAGTGGCTAGTAAGTTTAAAGGTAATCAGTGATTGGCTGCTGGCTAGACTGAGTTGAATAAGGCCAGACTCTAGTCTGTAGGACAGTCTGATGCAGAGTTATGAGCTCACAAAGGTTGATCCAATGTTAAGTAAATGGGAGTCTTTTACAATGGAAGTCTATGGGACAGTTGCTAGGGTGCTGTAAGTGGTTGCTAGGGAGTGGCTAGTAAGTTAATAGTCATCAGTTATTGGCTGCTGGCTAGACTGAGTTAAATGAGTCCAGTTAGAAGTCTGTAGGACAGTCTGATGCAGAGTTATGAGCTCACAAAGTTTGACCCAATGTTAAGTCAATGGGACTTTTGGGATTTTTCTGGGTCGTTTTTCGGAAAACCCAAGGTCGGATCAGTTAGAAAAGATATAGCAACCCGAGTCAGACCAGTTTGAAGGTTTGACGAAAGTTTGAAGTATGTAGCTTGAAAGGCCTAGGAGGAGATACACTTAGAAATTAGTCTCAGAAGAATAAGAAGAAGAAGAAGAAGAAGAAGAAGAAGAAGAAGAATAACTAGATTATTAAAGTTTGAGGACAAACTTTGAGGCTGGCTTGTGAAAGTCTGTTGGTAATAGTTTATTTAATTTAAAGTAGTTTTAAAAAGTACGAAAAGATAGATAGATAGATAGATAGATAGATAGATAGATAGATAGATAGATAGATAGATAGATAGATAGATAGATAGATAGATAGAACAATTAGCATGTCATTAGCATGATTCTACTATGAATTAGCATGTTATTAGCATGATTCTAGCATGAATTAGCATGTTACTGGCATGATTCTAGCATGAACTAGCATGTTACTAGTATCATTCTAGCATGAATTAGCATGTTACTAGCATGATTCTAGCATGAATTAGCATGTTACTAGCATGATTCTAACATGAATTAGCATATTGCTAGCATGATTCTAGCATGAATTAGCATGTTACTAGCATGATTCTAGCATGAATTAGCATGTTACTAGCATGATTCTAGCATGAATTAGCATGTTACTAGCAAGATTCTAGCAAGAATTAGCATGTTACTAGCATGATTCTAGCATGAATAAGCATGATTCTAGCATGAATTAGCATGTTACTAGCATGGTTCTAGCATGAATTAGCATGTTACTAGCATGATTCTAGCATGAATTAGCATGATTCTAGCATGAATTAGCATGTTACTAGCATGATTCTAGCATGAATTAGCACGTTACTAGCATGATTCTAGCATGATTTAGCATGTTACTAGCATGATTCTAGCATGATTTAGCATGTTACTAGCATGATTCTAGCATGAATAAGCATGATTCTAGCATGAATTAGCATGTTACTAGCATGGTTCTAGCATGAATTAGCATGTTACTAGCATGATTCTAGCATGAATTAGCATGATTCTAGCATGAATTAGCATGTTACTAGCATGATTCTAGCATGAATTAGCACGTTACTAGCATGATTCTAGCATGAATTAGCATGTTACTAGCATGATTCTAGCATGATTCTAGCATGAATTAGCATGTTACTAGCATGATTCTAGCATGAATTAGCATGTTACTAGCAAGATTCTAGCATGAATTAGCATGTTACTAGCATGATTCTAGCATGAATTAGCATGTTACTAGCATGAATCTAGCATGAATTAGCATGTTACTAGCATGATTCTAGCATGAATTAGCATGTTACTAGCATAATTCTAGCATGAATTAGCATGTTACTAGCATGATTCTAGCATGAATTAGCATGTTACTAGCATGATTCTAGCATGAATTACCATGTTACTAGCATGATTCCAGCATGAATTAGCATGTTATTAGCATGATTCTAGCATGAATTAGCATGTTATTAGCATGATTCTAGCATGAATAAGCATGATTCTAGCATGAATTAGCATGTTACTAGCATGGTTCTAGCATGAATTAGCATGTTACTAGCATGATTCTAGCATGAATTAGCATGATTCTAGCATGAATTAGCATGTTACTAGCATGATTCTAGCATGAATCAGCATGTTACTAGCATGATTCTAGCATGAATTAGCATGTTACTAGCAAGATTCTAGCATGAATTAGCATGTTACTAGCATGATTCTAGCATGAATTATTATGTTATTAGCATGATTCTAGCATGAATTACTATGTTATTAGCATGATTCTAGCATAAATTAGCATGTTACTAGCATGATTCTAGCATGAATTAGCATGTTACTACCATGATTCTAGCATGAATTAGCATCGTTCTAGCATGAATTAGCATGTTACTAGCATGATTCTAGCATGATTTAGCATGTTACTAGCATGATTCTAGCATGAATTAGCATGTTACTAGCATGATCCTAGCATGAATTAGCATGTTACTAGCATGATTCTAGCATGAATTAGCATGTTACTAGCATGATTCTAGCATAAATTAGCATGTTACTAGCATGATTCTAGCATGAATTAGCATGTTACTAGCATGATTCTAGCATAAATTAGCATGTTACTAGCATGATTCTAGCATGAATTAGCATGTTACTAGCAAGATTCTAGCATGAATTAGCATGTTATTAGCATGATTCTAGCATGAATTAGCATGTTATTAGCATGATTCTAGCATGAATTAGCATGTTATTAGCATGATTCTAGCATGAATTAGCATGTTACTAGCATGAATTAGCATGTTACTAGCATGATTCCAGCATGAATTAGCATGTTACTAGCATGATTCTAGCATGAATTAGCATGTTACTAGCATGATTCTAGCATGAATTAGCATGTTACTAGCATGATTCCAGCATGAATTAGCATGTTACTAGCAAGATTCTAGCATGAATTAGCATGTTACTAGCATGATTCTAGCATGAATTAGCATGTTACTAGCATGATTCCAGCATGAATTAGCATGTTGCTAGTCATTGCTAGCATGTGAACCATACAGGATTTATGGTGTGCTAGCATGAGTCAAATAAGCCAACCCCCGCTTCTCTACGATGTTCTGATACTGAGATATAGCTGCTGTTATATCGTTGCTAGGTTAGTCTGTTTTGTTGCTATGGAGTTGATTGACAGCTTAGACTGATGATGTATCAAAGCTTCTTGCCAGTATGAACAGTTAAAAACAACCCCCATGTCTCTATAACACTGCAGCAGGACGATATCAATCTGGGCCTCTATAATGGCAGTCTATGGGACAGTTGCTAGGGTGCAGTATCTGGTTGTTAGGGTGTGGCTAGAAAGTTAAAAGGCCATCAGTGATTGGCTGTTGGCTAGACTGAGTTAAATGAGCTCAGCCATTAGTCTTTATGACAGTCTGATGCAGAGTTATGAGCTCACAAAGTTTGATCCAATGTAAAGTCAATGAGCATCATTTGCAATGGAAGTCTATGGGACAGTTTCTAGGGTCCAAAAGTGGTTGCTAGGGCGTGGCTAGAAAGTTTAAAGCTCATCAGTTATTGGCAGTTAGGTAGTCTGAGTTAAATGAGCCCAGTTAGAAGTCTGTGTGACATTCTGACGCAGAGTTATGAGGTCACAAAGTTTGCCCCCATGTTAAGCCTATGGGATTTTTCCGGTGGTCCCGGGACGTTTTTCGGAAAACCGAAAGTCGGATCAGTCTGAGGAGATATAGCAATCCGAGTCCGAATAGTTCGGAGGTCTGGTGCGAGTTTGGTGGTCATAGCTTGAAAGCTCTAGGAGGAGATAGAGTTAGAAATTTAGTCTCAGAAGAAGAATAATAAAAAAAATAATAATAATAATAATAAGTTTAAATAGGATAACAGTAGGTTGGCTTTGACAAGCCAGCCTAATAATAAGTTTAAGATAGATAACAGTATGCTGGCTTTTCAAGCCACCATAATAATTTCTAATAACCTATTTGTTTTGTCTTTGCCATAATGACAGTAAATAATATTTTCTAGTTATGTTTAAAGATAATAGTATTCAGTGGAATTTAAAGGCTAAACAATGTTAATTAGGTTAACTAAGTTTAATTAGCAAATCACTGGACAACAGTGGTTTGTTCTGTAGCCAATCCAAAAATTATAATTTCTAAATGAGGCCAATAAATATTGACCATAAAAAAGAGTTTTAAAATACTGTTTATTTCAGCTAAACCAGAAGAAATTAGACTTTCTCTAGAATAAAATAGAGTTGAAGTCAGAATTATTAGCCCCCCCCCCTGTTTATTTTTCCCATGATGACAGTAAATAATATTAGACTAGATATTTTTCAAGACACTTCTATACAGCTTAAAGTTACATTTAAAGGCTTAACTAGGTTAATTAGGTTAACTAGGCAGGGGTGCGTTTCTAAAAACCATCACTAGCCAAATAAGGTCGCAAGTTCCGTCATTACAAACATAGTTTGTTAATTTGGCATTTCCCAACGAATATTCAGACTAACGTTGTACCCCAACGTTGTGGGGACGTTGCATTTTGTTTGGAAATGAAAATCCAACGTCCAACCTAAAATCAACCAAATATCAACATCTAATGATGTTACAGCTTGATGTTGACCAACGTCACGTGGACGTTACCAATATGACTTCTACCAGATGTTGGATTTTGGTTGCCAAACCTGATGAATAAATGTCAGTATTTGACGTCAATATGATGTTGGTTTAAGATGTTGTCTTTATGTCAGATTTTGGTCAGTTTCTAACAACCTAAAATCAACCAAATATCAACGTAGTTTGACATCGTTATTGAACATCAAAATAACATTGTCCTTAGACGCTGGCATTGAACTTTGGTCACCTGACGTCACAACCTAAATCTAACCTAATATTAAACGTCTTAAGATGTTGTGTGCCTGCTGGGCAATAACTAAATGCACTACAGAATGTTACGTTTACACACACATCCACAAATTACATGTAAATGCATCAGCTTTTTACAACGTAATACTCACTACTCTTGAGTACTTTTGAAAGGTCTACTTTTTACTCATACTTTGATTAATATTCAGAACAGACACTTTTACTCTACTCACACTACATTTTAAGGCAAGTAATGGCTCGTTTCCACTGACTGGTACAATACAGTACGGGTCACCTTTATCAGGCTTGCATTTCCACTGTTAAAAGGGTACCAATGGTACTCTTTTGGTGTACGACAGAAAGTTTCAGTCAACGTCATTTTCGCTCGAGAACATGTCACAGAAAAGCTATACAGGTCGTTCACATATCATATGAGAGGCACTTCTCACAAAACAGATGCTTCATACACATAAATACTTCTGTATAAATGTTCATTAATAACTTTTCTATGAACAAGAGTTGATTATAACGTAACGTCTAATGTAACGTCTGCAATTATATAAAATAAATAAATAAATAATTAAATGCAACATATATGAACACAGACAGACCCTTACAGTCTCCGATATGTTAACAATTACAGAAAAACTACACACAGCAGACATTTAGTCCTTATTGGGTTAAAAAACAACACACAATATAGCCCATTGTCAGTGCAAACCACTCATCTGTGTCTTTAATCTTCGGCAGAACATGTAGCCTCTGTTAGACAGTAATTCTGTCATTTTGAGTTCATAATAGTCCAAAAGGTGATGATAATAGTTAAACATGGCAGTTTGTTCATGTTTGCTGAAAAAATAATGTGCTCCTTTTTTTTTCGGCTTCTCCTTTGTTTTTTCACGCGTCACTCTCGCATTTGTCGGTTTCTGACAGGATCGGGTTTCAAAAGCACGTTAATAATCCAGCACACATCATTATCATGAGTTTAAGAAGTTTGTTATTTCAAATATAGACATGCACGCGAGCGCAAGCAACAAAACGAAACCGCTCGCGCTTCAGACTGGCTTGTAAAAAACTACGGGGCACAGGATAAATCTGCTGTTCTTCTTGGTTTTGTGGCTGTTCATCAAGATGACGACAAGGTTTGTTTAAGCTCAGGTCGACCATGGCTCGTTATTATATGTGTATTTACGCTGTAATCTCTCGGCTGTGAATTTAAAACATGGCAGTTCCTTTGTTTTCATCCTGGCTTGCTGCGAGCGAATGACGTATCTCTGTAAACCAATAGCGTTCAGCTGCGCATCTAGCTCCGCCATTTGGTACCCTTTCTCGTGTTTGGTACCCTTTCGAAAGGTTGCCGAAAAAGTGGTACGGTACGATTCAGTTCGGTACACCTTTTGACAGTGGAAACAGCCATAAAAGCATACCGAACCGTACCGTACCACTTAGTGGAAACGGGCCATAATGGTACTTTAACTTAAGTATGATTTTTCAGTACTTTTTCCACCACTGGGCACAATGTACAGTAAACGATCAATTTGAACCTGAATTTGAACCTACAGTATATATCACCCATATGAGCAACACAGCTCAACATATCCACTATAATTTCAATGCTGTATTTCAATAAACCTGCTTTATAATGTTGGCCTTCACCTCTACGTCAGTCTCGCAGCCAGCATGTGTTCATTTATCCTGCTAACGAGAATAAGTTGAGTCCATGTGACCATTAAACTGGAAAAAGCCTGACATACTGGTTTCCTTTCATTAAATCAACTGAATGAAAGGTGGAAAAGATCAGTGCTCTGTTCATAATAAATATTTAAGGGTCACATCGCCATCTCCAAGTATGAGCAGTAGTAATAATGATGCTATAGCCTTCGCAAAACAAACAAGCATCGTCGATTGTGTTCAAACCGGGACCTGAAATATAATGTCAAAGTTGTTTGTCATCACCATGGAGCTGATTATCCAGACAAATAAATCATACCTGCAAATAGAAACACATAATTACACTGTGATCTTGGCAAAGCAACGGGAAGAGGATGAATAAAAGAAAGCGTGAACTAAAGACGCCAATAGACACTCAAGAGAATAAATAATCGCTGAAGGCTCTTAAGCCTGTTTTTTTCAATGCTTTGCTGCAGTTCCACAAGACTTTCTGGAGATTTCTTCCACGCTTAAAGGGTCACAAAACACATTTGTTGAGATGTTGACAGTCATATATGTCACACATTGCTAAAAAAAAACCTTTTAGGACACATATATTTCACTAAAAAGTGACAAATGGTTGTTTTTGTGTTGTTTCGAGCAAATTCGGTCTTCCAGTTTGAAAAGAAAATGTAAAGCTGCGTCACGACCATGAGATCACTGTGTAAATTCCAGCGTGTAGACTGGATGTCTGTACCGGCGGGTACAATGTGACGTCTTTGAGTTTTCAGCATTAATTCATGAGAAAGACTTGGTTTGAACCAATCAGCGCACTCTATTGTGAATGAGGTAAATATGCATGATATAGCTTCAAAGACTCCTTTTACCTGTTACGGTTTTCAGATGACAGAGACAACACAATGTGTTGCCTACTGTAATTCAAACAAGTGGAAGAATAAGAATTGTTCAGAGACATGGGTCATCAGTGTTGCGTTTATAAATGTGCTGCAACAAAGGTTTTGTTTCCATCTCCCTGTGATGAGAGCACCGCTTGTGTGTCGCCATGTGGATTACAGTGGTCTGCTAACATGTAATGTTGCCCTTACAAAAAATAACTGCAGTAAACTTAAGTAAAACTGCAGTACAACAGCAGTATTTAGAAGTATAACTGCAGTAAAATTAGGTACAATTGCAATACAATGAAGTATAAACACAGCTCAAATACAGTACAATAAAGTTCAACAGCAGTATAAGGGCGTACTCACACTATGTACAGTTGCCTTGAAACGGGCCAAAGCACGCTTGTCCCCCCTCTAGTCTCCCCCAACGGCCCGCACTCACATTACATTCGGGCCTGGGCACGCTTACATCATCGATGATGCGCTGTTCAGTAAGTGGAGATTTCTTTAGTTATATATTTTTAGTCGTTTGGGATGCAGTGACACGCAGTCAGATAATTCGCCGAATAGATCAGCCATTTTTGACGCTCATAAACAATCATAAAGTCCTCGTGCTGCAGGAATTAGGAGATTTGCTGAAGGCACAGCTGTCATGCAGTGAGGGGTTTGCGTCTTTAATAAACTACAACAGTTTGCGTTTATTGAACAGTAAGAATGAATAATAAATCCATATCAAGCAGTCCCTTAAAAGTCACGTCTCGCTTTCAGTTTTGGGCTCAGGCGCGTTTTGCACTCACACACGAGTCCGGTTCAGAGCACTCACACTTCTCAAACGATCCGGGAAAAAGGCCTGGGCACGGTTCGAATAGCATAGTAGAGTACGCCCTGAGTTGCAGTAAACTGAAATTAAAACAAGTAAACTCCGTCTTTACTGCACTTGTGCTGCTGTAGTCTAACAGCATGTAATTGTAATTTCAAGTAATTTTTTTAAAGTTTTTTTTGCAAAAACGAATAATAAAAATAACTGCAGTGAACTGAACAGTACCACATCAGAAGCCTATATACAAGGATAACTGTGGCAAAACTGCAGGATAATAAGGTATAAACACAGTTCAACTACAATGCAATAAAGTTCAACATGCAGTAAAATCTGCAGTACAACTGAAGTAACATTAAATAAACTGAGAGGGGCAATATAGTAATATGTTATATAATTTATTGCACTTAGGTACATAAGTATTACATTAAGTATTGCAGTATTGTAGATGTATTTCTGTAGTTACTTATACTTCTGAAAAGTGCAATACAATATATTGTGGTAGTACTTCAGCAATACAACTGAAGTACTGAATTTGGAAGCCCTTGTCCATCCAGCAGGAATAGTTGTAGTTGTACTGCAGTTGTACTGTAGTAGTATTTCAGTTGTATTGTAATTGCGGTATGGCAGTTGTACTGCTTTAGCAGTACTGCACTATAGTAGTAGTATCACTTCAGTTCTATTGCAGTAGTTGTACTTCGTTATAGTAGTATCACTTCAGTACTATTGCACTGTAGTAGTACTTTTACGCTGTTACCAGTTTCTCCAGTAGCTCACCAGGGTTCGAGTCTGGTGAAGAACAGTTCCAGAAAGCAGGTAAGACAAAAACAGAATCCACAAAATAAAATAAACAAGTAAATGACAGGGTGAGAATGTGTTAAAAATCTGAAAACATGGTAAAAACCAGACGAGGGCTTTTCTTTTTTTTGATTGCTCTTTAAAACTGTTGGTTGGGTTTACGCAAGTGGATGGACGGGTTAATCGGTGCTTTTGAAAACACTATTGGTCGGGTTTAGAGGAGGAGGAGGGTTAGTCAGTCGATAAGTCAGTCAGTCAGTCAGTCAGTCGACAGCAGCCTCTGGTGGATTTACACGAGAACAGCAGGCACGAATGGCACTCCCGAGAGAAGTTTGAGATCTCAAAAAGCGTACAGTGGCCTCTGGTGGATTTACACGAGAACAGCAGGCACGAATGGCACTCCTGAGAGAAGTTTGAGATCTCAAAAAGCATACAGTGGCCTCTGGTGGATTTACACGAGAACAGCAGGCACGAATGGCACTCCTGAGAGAAGTTTGAGATCTCAAAAAGCATACAGTGGCCTCTGGTGGAATTGTGAAAACAAAAATTGCAACAAAAAGTACTTCCTCTGACATATTTGGCACTCCCCTGAAATGTATACAGAGGAATGTTTGCAGTATGAGTCTGGGTTTAAAATAACATAATGCTCTGTCAGCTCTCATTAACATAGATCTACAAAAAGGTTAAATCACCTTCGCTACTTGAGCCCTACCTCCCCTAAACACATACGAACATTGTGATTAGCTGTGCCTTTCCCTGCTGTCAAGTGAAGACTGATGTGGTACGTTTAGATGTTTGTAGCACTAAAACAGTAAGGGAATTCTCAGAAGAATCAGGTCAGATATGAACATCATAATAATAACGGACATAATAATAGTAACCATGGCTGTGCAACATTCAAATTTCAGTTTTGGCCTCCACAACGACTATGAAAAAACAGCAATCGTGATACAATGGTAATTGTGTCAAAAGCAAATCTACGCCCTTGCTAATGTCTCAGACTCAGACACAGTTTAAAACTAGATTAAAGACTTATCTTTTCAGTAAAAATGTATCATAACAGTAGGATGAAGTTAAATCTCTTCAAATGCATTCTACTCTACCATTTCAATCTCTGTGATTTGCTCTCTATTTCTGACTCTAGAGATTGTGCAGCACCACTCGATCAGATCCAAGACTTGTGAAGAGATTATGCCAAACCTATGAGGAAAAGTCCTTCCCAAAATCAGAAAAGTCCTTAACTTCTCTGATTTCTAATGTAATAGTGTGCACTTTTGTAAAGCTGCTTTGGAAAGATATTGTGTTATTGTGAAAAGCACTATACAAGAAACATTGAATTCAATTCTCAGAAATAAAGGAGTCAGAACAATGTCTTTTCAAAAGGTACACATAATTACTTAAAGGGTAATATTACTACCTAAAAGTACCAAAGTGTACCCTTTGAAATTAAGTACTAATATACCTTTGAACCCATAACAATCAATGAATTGCTGCACTAGGTGAGATTATTCCTGGTGCCCCTTGTGTCACAGTCCCAGGCCATTGAATAATGACTGTTTAAAACATTTATACAGATACTCAGGAGTTTTGCAAACAGGTGAGAAGCGAGACTGAGTGCATAGGGCCCTAGCATGTGGTGGGCCATAAGCTAGCAAGAAGTGTGTCCCTGCACAACTGGATAGACTGTGTCATCATAGAACAGGAAGAGCTAGATAAAATTATAAATAGTTCTAAACCAGCTATGTGTATGCTAGACCCAATTCCAACAAAATTACTGAAAGAATTGCTACCTGTTATAGGAGAACCTCCACTTAACGTTATCAACTCTTCTTTGTCTTTAGGCTATGTTCCAAAACCTTACAAGCTAGCTGTTATTAACCCTATTATTAATAAACCACAACTGGACCCCAGCAACTTAGCTAATTATAGGCCAAATCTTAATCAGATCTCAAATCTTCCATTTATGTCTGAAATACTAGAAAAAGTTGTTTCTGCTCAATTATGCTCCTTTCTGCAGATGAACAATGTTTTTGAAGTGTTTCAGTCAGGTTTCAGAGCTCATCACAGTATAGAAACTGCATTAGTGAAAATAACCAACGATTTACTCTTAGCTGCTGACCAAGTGTGCATCTCGTTATTAGTTTTACTGGATCTTAGTGCCGCATCTGTCACCATCGTCCACATTATCCTAATAAATTGCTTAAATTCTACAGGTGTCCAGGGACAGGCCCTACAATAATTTAATTCGTACTTAGCTGACCGATACCGGTTTGTGAATATTAATGGACAGCCTTCACAAATCAGCCCAGTAAAATACGGGGTGCCTCAAGGATCAGTTTTAGGCCTATTGCTGTTTACAATATACATGCTACCCCTGGGAGACATTATTAGAAGACATGGGATCAGCTTTCACTGCTATGCTGATGATACTCAATTATATATTTCAACTAAACCTGACGAGACGTCTAATCTGTCCAAGCTAACTGAGTGTATTAAAGATGTTGAAGACTGGATGACCAACAATTATCTTCTCTTAAATTCAGACAAAACAGAATTATTACTTATTGAGCCTAAATCCTGTACACAGCAGATCTCACAACTCGGCCTGCAATTAGAGGGACACAAAGTTAGCGTTAGCTCGACTATAAAAGATCTGGGTGTCATATTAGACAGCAATTTAACTTTTAAAAATCATATTTCCCATGTCACAAAAACTGCTTTCTTTCATCTGAGAAATATCGCTAAGTTACGAAGTATGCTATCCATCTCAGATGCAGAAAAGCTAGTCCATACTTTTATGACTTCTAGGCTGGATTACTGTAATGCACTGTTTGCTGGCTGCCAAGCATTCTCTATTAACAAACTTCAATTAGTACAAAATGCAGCTGCCAGAGTTCTTACCAGGTCTAGAAAATTTGATCACATCACCCCAATTTTATCCTCCTTACACTGGCTGCCTGTTAAATTTCGTATAGATTTTAAAATATTGCTTCTTACATATAAAGCTTTAAATAATCTTGCTCCTGTTAATCTAACCAATCTTCTGTCTCGCTACAATCCAACTCGCTCTTTAAGATCTCAAAACTCAGGGCTTCTGGTAGTAACTAGAATAGCAAAGTCGAGTAAAGGAGGTCGAGCCTTCTCATTTATGGCTCCTAAACTCTATAACAGCCTACCTGATAATGTCCGAAGCTCAGACACACTCTCGCAGTTCAAAACTACATTAAATACCTATCTTTTTAGTAAAGCATACACTCAATGCATCACTTAGCTGTATGATACATGAATGTGCTCCACGCAGGTTTTTGCATCTCGTTTATATACACTATGAACAGCAGCTACACTAATTATTCTCTATAGAGACTATGCAGCGCCACTGAAGCGATCCAAGACCCAGGACTAGATGATCCCAAGGTTTCCATAATCCTCGACCAGGTTGTATTCTGAGCAGCTGCTGTGGTGGTCATGGAGGAGTGGAAAGCATGACACTGATTTCTGAGATGCTCCAGGGACAGACGAGTATTGCTGACGTCCAGCTTCTCCAGCGCCTAGACTGCAGCTCTGCACAAGACGTTTGGGCATAGGAGAAATGGTCATGCCCAACTGAGCCTGGTTTCTCTCAAGGTTTTTTAATTCTAAACTTTCGCCAGTTGGTGAAGTTTTTTTCTCTCGCTGCTGTCGCCACTGGCTTGCATGGTTCGGGATCTGTAGAGCTGCGCATCGATGGATTTGCTCTTCAGTATTTGGACTCTCAGTAGTGATTATTAAACCACACTGAACTGAGCTCAACTGAACTGAACACTGAAAACTGAACTACACTGTTTCAATTTACTATAATCCTCTGTGAAGCTGCTTTGACACAATCTACATTGTACAAGTGCTATAGAAATAAAGGTCAATTGAATTGAATAGACTGCAGTGTAATGACCCGATTTCTAGGACCCCCTATTACATGGGTCTCAAACTCTGGGGCTCTGTACGGTTTTGCTCCAATCCTATTCAAACACAGCTGATACAACTGATCAATATGTTCAAGAGTGGTCTAGAACACCTTGATTATTTGGATCAGCTGTGCTTGATTAGGGATGGAGCAAAACTCTAGGAATTGAGTTTGAGACCTATGCCCTATTATATGGTTGTGCCCCACCCCTCTCCCTAAACCAGGGATGGGTAAACTCAGTCCTGGAGGGCCAGTGTTCTGAAGAGTTGTTCCAACGATAGACTGATTTCACACGGCTGCCATTTTAAACAGCGAAATTGAGGTTGCGGTGGGAAGAAACCCGGAACTATCCCCTGAGTCACACAGGAATATTGTGTACCTGGCTGTATATCTTATCAGCTAAGAGAAAGTGACACAAATTTATCATTTCGCCACCTTCCGAGTGACCCGAAGGTCCGTTCTGAATGAGAAGTGAAAATAAAAAGGCATTTTGGACCTCATTTTCAGCTAAGTTAAGGGAAATGGCACTAGTTAGCTAACGTTTTCTTTCTCAGACACACGTTTTAGATGCCATTCATCAAACTCAAGTTAATGAACTGATGCTTTCACTATATTAGACTTACAAAATTTCAGTACTGAAATGTAAAAAAAACCTCTATTTCCTATTAAGATTTAAGCACTGTTGGTGACGTTCTTAAACAGCACTGATTTGCCATTGTGTTCACATGCTTAACAGAAATGACTGTGTTTGGCCATAAAGGTCATCAGTTCACCGTACGTCACCGATGTTTACCGAATGCAAACACAGACGAGCGATTTGCTGATTAATTGACTGATCTTCATGGCTTTAATACGCTCCAATGTCCGTCTATCTGTGTTTGTGATCTGTGAAGAGTGGTAAAGTGATGACCTTCACTACCAATCACTGTCATTTCTGTTGAGCACTGGCGAATGGCAAATCAGCAGCGTTTAGGACCACGTTAGCAGCGCTTGAATGTTACCGGGAAATGGATGTTTTAAAACTTCAGTTTACCAGGACAACACTTTTACAGACAACACGAGGGTGTGCTACAGATGACTTCATAGTTTTATCGCTCACAGGGTTACATAGGCTGAAGCAGAGAAGCGTCCCCACGGTGTTTACCTGCTGCCATAAACCAAAGGAGGACGCTTAAGCGTATTACTCTTAAAGAGATTGTGATGTTGTTTGATGCCTATTATGCTTTTAATTGTTTAAATTAAACTGAATGATATTAAAGTGATGTTTGGGTTGATAGGTTAAGGATTCTAAGGACCCATACATTTAGGGCCCCCCCCTAGATATTGTCAAGGGCCCGCTCCTACAACACTCCCCCTCCCCCGCTCTTCACTTTCAGATGCGTTTTCTACCTATTCTCCCCACTCCGCCCACCCCCTCTACACTTTCAAACGTGATCACCTCAGACCATCAACCCCCCCCACCGCTCTTCACTTTCAGACGCGTTTTCAACCTATTCCCATCACCCCCCCCCAATCTACACTTTCAAACGTGATCACCTCTGACCATCAACGCCCCCCCCTCCCGCTCTTCACTTTCAGATGCATTTTCAGTCGATTCCCCCCACTCCGCCCCCCGCTCTACACTTTCAAACATGATCACCTCCGACCATCAACCCAAACTGACAAAAAATTATAAGACTTTATCTGGAAAATGTTAAATAAATACACTCATACAAAGAGCAGTTTACCCATTGGTTTTGATGTTCTGCTAACATTATATCTTAACAGTAGGTTCAATCTTAATGATGTAATCTTAAAGTTTCAAGCATTATAGTGGAGGCGGCACAGTGGCTCAGTGGTCAGCATTGAGCAAGAAGGTCGCTGATTTGTGTCCCGTCTGGGCCAGTTGGCATTTCTGTAGAGTTTGCATGTTCTTTTCCTTGTTGGCGTGGGTTTCCTCCGGGTGCTCCGGTATCCCCCACAGTCCAAACACATGCGCTATAAATGAATTGGGTAAACAAAATTGGCTGTAGTGCATGCGAGTGTGAATGTAAGAGTGTGTGGGTGTTTCCCAGTAATGGGTTGCGTCTTAAAGTGCATCCACTGCATAAAACATATATTGGAATAGTTGTCGGTTCATTCTGCTGTGGCAACTCTTGATAAATAGGGGACTAAGCCAAAGGAAAATGAATAAATGAATGAATGAATGAACATTATAGTGGGATTAGTTAAAAACGTTTAACAGGGGATTTAGATTTATAAAATAAAAGTCTTCATTTCCTCCACAAGATAAACTACTGAGATATAGAAGTGAAAGTGATTTTTCTTCTCCAGAAGCTGTTGTTTGTGGGAGTTCTCCTGCCACACAGTGTGAGATGTTGAAGGTGAAGCAATGAGCCTTATCAAGCCCTGGGAGTTCAAGACTGCACCTCACAAACATGCTTCTGTTCGCCGTCCACCCCCATACTGTCTTCTGAAAATCCGAAAGAAAAAAACAACAAAAAAAAAAAAAAAAACAGCTGCTTCAGCGCCTGTCTGGGTCTGAAGCAATGTTTTATTAGATTTTTTTTTTTTGCCAGAGCAGCATTTGACCATTATATTTCATAATAACATAGTTTTGTGAAATCGCAAAAACATATTTTAAGGTGTCATTTACTGCATTTGTAAAATTGCTCTCTGATAGCTACATAGTAGGTATGTTGCTCAGGTAAGTAAAAAAAAAATCTCTAGAATTGGTTTTATATGCTCATTTATAACTCCATAAAATACCCAGAGAATCAGAAGGTGCATAATTGACCATATTTGACGGCTTTACTGACGACTTTAGTTCAGTTGATCTTCGTTTCTCTAGCGCTTTTACAATGTAGATTGTGCCAAAGCAGCTTAACATAGAAGTTCTAGTAAATTGAAACAGCGTAGTTCAGTTTTCAGAGTTAAAGTTCAGTTCAGTTCAGTGTGGTTTAATATTCACTGCCGAGTCAAAACACTGAAGAGCGATCCATCGATGTGCAGCTCCAGAAGTCCTGAACCATGCAAGCCAGTGGCGACAGCGGTGAGGAAAAAAACTTCATCAGTTGATGAAAGTGAAGGAAAAAACCTAGAGAGAAACCAGGCTCAGTTGGGCAAGGACTATTTCTCCTCTGGCCAAAATTCTTGTGCAGAGCTGCAGGCTAGGTGCTGGAGGCTGTAGAAATGCTGGACGTCCATCATAGAGAGGCTGCTAGAAATTTTACAGTTGTTCTTTAACCACAGAAAAATGACAGTAAGAACTATAAGGGATTGATGTGATTCTGAAACATACTCAACAAATTTCACGATACATTAAAAAAAGATACATTTATGCATAGTTTATGCCTTTTCATGGTGGAGCTGAATAAATTTATTATCTTTTTATCCCATATTATTGTGTCCTAGACAAGTAAACAATTGGCGTCGCACAATTTTCAAAATAAAAGACCCACATTTTCACGCACAACCATCTCTAGGGTTTACAGAGAATGGTCTGAAAAAGAGAAAATATCCAGTGAGCGGCAGTTCTGTGCGCGCAAATGCCTTGTTGATGCCAGAGGTCAGAGGAGAATGCCCAGACTGGTTCCAGCTGATAGAAAGGCAACAGTAACTCAAATAACCACTCGTTACAACCGAGGTCTGCAGAAGAGCATCTCTGAACACACAACACGTCCAACCTTGAGGCAGATGAGCTACAGCAGCAGAAGGTGCCACTCCTGTCAGCTAAGAACAGGAAACTAAGGCTACAGTTCACACAGGCTCACCAAAATTGGACAATAGAAGATTGGAAAAACTTTGCCTGGTCTGATGAGTCTCAGTATCTTCTGCAACATTCGCATGGTAGGGTCAGAATTTGGGTTCAACAACATAAAAGCATGGATCCATCCTGCCTTTTGTCAGCGATTCAAGATATTTTTTTGGCACACTTTGGGCCCATTAGTACCAATTGAGCCTCGTGTCAACTCTACAGCCTACCTGAGTATTGTTGCTGACCATGTCCATCCCTTTAGGACCACAGTGTACTCATGGTGTTCTGATAGCTGCTTCCAGCAGGACAACATGCCTTATCACAAAGCGTGAATCATCTCAGACCGGTTTCTTGAACATAGCAATGAGTTCACTGTACTCAAATGGCCTCCACAGTCACCAGATCCAATCCAATACAGCACCTTTGGGATGTGGTGGAACGGGAGATTCGCATCATGGATGTGCAGCCGACAAATCTGCAGCAACTGCGTGATGCTATCATGTCAATATGGAGCAAAATCTCTGAGGAATATTTCCAATACCTTGTTAAAGCTATGCTCTATCTTGAGGCAGTTCTAAAGGCAAAAGGGGGTCCAACCCAGCACTTGTAGGGTGTCTCTAATAAAGTGGCCGGTGAGTGTATATACAAATAATACCACATAGCGGCCGATACGGTGGCTCAGTGGTTAGCACAAGGTTGCTGGTTCGAGTGCCGGCTGGGCCAGTCCAAAGACATGCGCTATAAATGAATTGAATAAACTAAACTGGCCGTAGTGTATGAGTCTAGGTGTGTGTGTTTCCTAATACTGGGTTGCTGCTGGAAGGGCATCCGCTGCATAACACATATCTTGGAATAGTTGATGGATCATTCTGAAGTGAAGACCTCTGAAATAGAGACTTAGCCGATTGAAAATAAATGAATAACACATTGCAGGTAGAGTGCAAATAGGAGTGCAGTGCAATGTGAATTTGGTTGTTAAAGTGACAGAGCTATTTTTACTAAATCTTTTTCTGGCCATTTGACATTGACGAAAATTTCAGATTTGGACCTTTAAATCGAGACTTTGAGAACCGATGCACTACACACTCAAAACGCTCCTATAAACCAGCAGTTGAGACACACTTGTAATGCTTTACCGCCAGCACAAGTAATAACCTGTAAACGTTCAGCTTTTTTTTCTGATTTGAGAGACTGAAAGAACTTTTACAGCCTCCTCCCATCGTAAATAACCATTACTGCAAATTACTCTGCCAGCAAATTGTACTCAGCCCCGACGGTGGGAGGTGTGAGTTTGAGAAATGTGATATTTTGTTATTTTCCTGCAGCACACACTGAGAGAGTGCTGGAATTGAAAGTTGCGGCATCGGCTGATTCTCCAGCACAAACCGCTGGGTGTTTACACTCTTGTTCGGCATATATCTGTAAATGGGAACACAACAGCTGTGCTTGATGCGCTCTGAATGAACCAGTCCTGACTAAAATGCCATTTCAGAGCTCCTTTTGTTTCCATAATTGACTTCAATGCTGGAGAGCACCTCACCTGCCGTCTTCTGTCCCGGGGTCACAGTCTTAGATATTCAATGCGCTATTGACCAACCAGAACTTATCAAAGAAAAGGAGATATCGATCACGCGCTTCAACCTTATGGAGCCAAGTTCATCGGTTTTAACTAGTGCTATTCCTTTGTGTGGTGGCATTTAGATGGATTGATCCTTCTGTAAGTCGGCTGAGCGAGAAACAGCCACATTATTGAGATGGTATTATATAAGAGAGTCCCATGAGCTGATGAAATCCATCGCAAAGGTTTTAATCATGTGGAACATGTGCACCAACACCCATCCAGAGACCTGGGTAGGTTTGCACCAGCTGTTCGTATGTTCTTGCTTAAATTGGAGCGCAAAGTCCACGCTAGAGGCTTAGTTACTACTAGCTAGTTTGTAAATAAATTTGTTCTTACTTCGACTGCACCACATGTCCTTAATGCAGAACGTACTTTGTAGGTTGTAAGCTCTCTGTAAAGTAATGTTTAGTCGCAATTAATGACATAATACCCAATATGTAGTGGTGTGAAAAAGTGTTTGCTGATTTCTTGCTTTTTTGCATGTCACACTTTAATGTTTCAGATCATCAAACAAATTAGTCAAAGATACAGTGCATCTGGAAAGTATTCATAGCTCTTGACTTTTTCCACTTTTTTATGTTACAGCCTTATTCCAAAATGGATTCAATTAATTTACTTCTTCAAAACTCTACACACAATACCCCATAATGACAATGTGAATTTTATTTATTTTTTAATTGTTGAAAATGTATTAAAAATAAAAAGTTGAAAAATCACATGTACATCAGTATTCACAGCCTTTGCTCAATACTTTATTGATGCACCTTTGGCACAATTACAGCCTCAAGTCTAATTGAATATGATGGCACAAGCTTGGCACACCTGTCTTTGGGAATTTTTGCCCCTTCCTCTTTACAGTACCTCTCAAGCTCTATCAGGTTGGATGGGAAGCAACGATGTACAGCCATTTTCAGATCTCTCCAGAGATGTTCAATAGGATTTAGGTCTGGGCTCTGGCATGCCACTCAAGGACATTCACCGAGTTGTTGTGAAGCCACTCCATAGATATTTTGGCGGTTGCTTTGGGTCATTGTACTGCTGGAAGATGAACCGTCGCCCCAGTCTGAGGTCAAGAGCACTCTGAAGCAGGTTTTCATTCAGGATGTTTCTGTACATTGCTGCATTCATCTTTCCCTCTATCCTGACTAGTCTTCCAGTTCCTGCTGCTGAAAAACATCCCCACAGCATGATGCTGCCACCACCATGCTTCACTGTAGGGATGGTATTAGCCTGGTGATGAGCGCTGCCTGGTTTTCTCCAAATGTAACACCTGGCATTCACTCCAAGGAGTTTAATTTTAGTTTCTTATGGTCTGAGAGTCCTTCAGATGCCTTTTGGCAAATTCCAGTCAGGGAGAGGCTTCCGTCTGGCCACTCTACCATGCAGGCCTGATTAGTGGATTGATGCACAAATGGTTGTCCTTTTGTAAGTTTTTCCTATCTCCACAGAAGAACACTGGAGCTCAAACAGAGTGACCATCGGGTTTTGATCACCTCCCAACTAGGACTCTTCTCCCCTGATCACTCAGCTTAGATGGCCGGCCAGCTCTAGGAAGAGTCCTGGTGGTTCAAAACATCTTCCATAAACGGATGATGGAGGCCACTGTGCTCATTGGAACTTTCAGAGCAGCAGAAATTTTTCTGTAACCTTCCCCAGCCTTGTGCGGAGGTCTACAGACAATTCCTTTGTCTTCATGCTTGGTTTGGGCTTTGACATGCACTATGAACCCTGGGACCTTATATAGATAGGTGTATGCCTTTTCAAATCATGTCCAATCATCTGCATTTACCCCAGGTGAACTCCAATGAAGCTGCTGAAACATCTCAAGAATGATCAGTGGAAACAGAATGTACCTGAGCTCAATTTAGAGCTTCATGCCAAAGGCTGGGAATACTGATGTACATGTGATTTTTTTTTCATTTTTTTTTTATTTGTAATAAATTTGCAGCAATTTAAAAAAAATCTATTTCCACATTGTCATTATGGGGTATTGCATGGTAGAATTTAAAGGAAATAAATTAATTTAATCCATTTTGGAATAAGATTAAATATGTGGAAAAACTGAAGCGCTATGAATACTTTCCGGATGCACTGTATATTGCCCCAAATATCCCCAATGCAAAATACAATCTGTGGTCCAGGGTTCCATACAGTGTTTTTATTGTCTATTTCTATTCAGCAGAACATCTTCTGTTGTCCACTTCAAAGACAGATTGAAACGTTTAGAAAATATCCCCCTTGTCTTCAATTATTCAGTCAACCGGGATATGAGAAAGCGTTTTTACATCAGAAACAAATCAGATTTCTAAAGTTTATTGCACCTTCTGGCTGCTTTTGCATATTGGAGCAAACAAATGATCCTTCCCACTGTTTCAGTGCGACTTTGTGCCATCTGGAAATGGCTCTCAGCGCCCTTGATGAAGCCAAGAAATCATAGCTTTTTGGCTCGAGTAGTATTTTATAACAAGAATATTTGGCAAAAGGTGCGAAAGGTCTTAAAAAAAAACAGTTGATTCAAAGTCCAGTTGATTCAGGCACGCTGTCATTACCTTTCCGCCCACTTCTCTCTCTCAGAAATAAGCATTTGATGATCAAAGGGTGCCTCGGCGGTTAACACACTCTTTGCACACAGCTCGGATTAATGAACACATTTTCCCAACCTCATCCTGGCCTGTTTCACCTCTTTCTCTTTTCAAGACCTCTTAACATCAGCAGGAAGCCCAACCAGTGGACACTGAAACATGTGGAACATGTGGTGCATGTGTACCAGAGGCCAGCTCGTAAGTTAAAGGGCTCCCCTTTCACTAGATGTAAGCTAGAGTGGGGAAAATAAATATTCAACACGTCACCATTTTTCTCAGGAAATATATTTTTAAAGCTGCTGTTGACTTGAAATTTTCCCTGAATGTTGGTAACAACCAAAGAAATCCATATATGCAAAGAAAACAAAACTAATTGGTTTACAAATTAAATTATGTGAAATAAAAGGAAATGATGCAGGGAAAACGTATTGAACACATGAAGAAAGGGAGGTGTAGAAAGGCAGTGAACGCCCAGACAGCAGCTGAAATCTCTCAATATTCTGAAAACGTGGTAAGAATCAGGCAAGGGCTTTTCTTTTTCTGGACTTCTTTTTTAAAACTGTCTGTTGGGTTTAGGGAAGGTGGTGGGTGGGTCAGTTGGTGCTTTTGGAAACACTATTGGTTGGGTTTAGGGAAGGAGGAGAGTGGGATGATTGATCAGTCACTCAGTCAGTCAGTCGACAGCAGCCTCTGGTGGATTTAATGCAAGAAGAGCAGGCGCAAATGACACTCGCAAGAGAAATTAGAGATCTGAAAAGGAGCGCACATCAGCCTCTGGTGGATTCATGAAAACAAAAGCTGCAAAAAAAAAAAAAAACACGTCCTGCGACGTATTTTCCTGTCTCCAGAAATGTATATAGGGGTACATAATAGGAATGAGGCTGGGTTGCCTCCGTTACAAGGAAAAAAAGCCTAGTCGAGGAAACTAATGAAGCTAGGTGACAAAACACAAGAGCGAAGTGAGATCCCTGTAATATCTCAGGTTTTCTTCGAGACAGCGTGAGATTATATTAAAAGGCAAGTTGAAGTAAACATCACCTGCTTCTCAGATGTTTCTCCTGATCAAGTTTCAGAGTCTCTCAACAGCATGTGAAACTGTGAAAAACCCAAAAGCCCATGACTGCAATTAGAATCAGAGTTTTAATATGAATTCAAAGGTTTTTCGTTAATTAATATGTTTTTTTTTTGGTGCGTCTATTTCTCCCAAGGCATTTTACCAGAAGATTTTGAATTAGAATTGACTTAAGTTAAACATCAAGGCAATTTAATTGGATAAATGAGCAAAAACATTCCCTATATTAATTAATAATATTCTTTTTTGTTCATCTATTTTCTCTACAGGCATTTAACGAGAACGTTTTTAATTGAAAACGGATTTTAAAAATGAAACATGAGGTCAATTCAATTTGATAAAATAACAAAAACATTCCCTCTATTAATTATCCCTATTCCTGGAGTAATTATTATGCATTTTCGTTTTCTATATTATCTAAAGAGCATTAACAACAGCCATATTTTTTCTTCTGTTGTTTTTCCTGATCAGACTGTGATGCCTGAGCTATTTATATGATTAACAGAAAGCAATATTACATGCACACAGTAGCCAACAACTGTTTATTTCTTTCTATTTCATTCATTCATTCATTCATTCATTCATTTTCTTTTCAGCTTATTCCCATTAATAATCTTGTGTCGCCACAGCAGAATGAACCGCAAACTTATCCAGCATATTTTTTACGCATCGGATGCCCTTCCAGCTTCAACCCATTACTGGGAAACACCCATACACTCCCATTCACACATACTGTACACTATGGTCAATTTTAGCATACCCAATTGCCCTATACCACGTGTTTAGACTGTGGGGGAAACCGGAGCATGCAGAGGAAACCCACACCAACATAGGGAGAACATGTAAACTCCACACAGAAATGCCAACTGACCCAGCCAGGACTCGAACCTGTGACCTTCTTGCTGTGAGGCGACAGTGCTACCCAATGCATCACCAAGTTGCCCTACAGCCAATTAGTTAATCCAATTCACCAATAACGCATGTGTTTGGACTGTGGGGGAAACCGGAACACCCGGAGGAAACCCACACCCACATGGGGAGAACATGCAAACTCCACACAGAAATGCCAACTGACCCAGCCAGGACTCGAACCAGTGACCTTCTTGCTGTGAGGCGACAGTGCTAACCACAAACCACCGTGTTTGCCCATAATTCAAATTGATTAACAAAATATTTAAACATTTCATCTGTTAATTATCCATATTATTGGATAAATATTTATGCTTTCTCTTACTATATTATCTATCTAAAGATCATTAATGTCAACACACACACACACACACACACACACACACACACACACACACACACACACACACACACACACACAGTCATGATCACCAGCGATCAAGCATTTGCTGATTTCTGGAGAACCACTAATGAACTACAATTCCCATCATGCACCTCACACACACACCAGTTCCAGTTCTGTCCCTGATAGAGCCTTTTCACAATGAGGTCACTTTACTTCCCCCTATCGGCAGCGCAGTGTATTCTATAGTTCTGGTTTACCTTTGAATGAATGGGAGACTTCACTGGAAAATTTACAAATAAAAATATTAACATTACTCGATCTGATTTCAGACTATTATTGGTATTGGCCATGTGCCCAAATGTTTCTCTTTCAATACTGAACTGCTTTCTGAGTTTGAAAGTGATTCTTTAAGTTATTAAGAATAGGAATAAGCTATTGATTATCAAGGAAAGCAACCTTTTCACTTATTATTTAAGTTTATTTCCTCAATAATGGACTTATTGTTACTTTAATGCTGCTCTGAATATAAATTTATATTAGTTATATGTAAATGTTCCAGCATGAGTACAATTCATTACTAAATCTTCTTATATGAACTGGTAAGTGTGTCTATAAATGCAACCAGTTTCATCATTTATTATTTACTGATCTATTAATGTTTTGCTCAGTTTCTCCATTTGAATGAATAAATTATGTCCTAATTTGATATTAGTACTACCTTTTAACCCTTAAAGACCGAGACAGCCACCTGTGGCTAAAAATAAGTATTCTGTAACTTCTGATCCATTGATCCGATCTGTAAATTTTTTTTAAAAATGACAAAGAAGAGAGTCTCAGCTTTCCATCGATAATCCCATAACGCAACACATCACACTCATGGACCTGAGCCTCTTATGGTTTGTCTGTTCTTATGTTTTTGGACTAAAACCTATTTTAGACTGGACCTTTAAATGATACAGATTGAAACTTCAGGTTCTCTGCCATTATTTTCTATATAGGTATTTTATTCATGAACAAAGCATTTATGTCTATTTAATATTTAATTGAAATGAAATAGAATAACAATGTTGTATGGCATCTTAATAATCAAACAAAATCATTATAAAAATTTACAATTGCAAAAATAACACTAAGAAGACTGCATTTGAATTCAGTATTATTAGATTTGAATTTATTTGTAGCATTATTAATTAACCCTTAAAGACCTAGAGCTATTCTGTGGGCACCTAATGGGCATATATTATTATTTTTTTTAAAAGCAGTTTTATTTTTATTTTAGCAGTCATATATTCAGGGCCGGCCCAAGCCTTCAGGGGGCCCTAAGCAGGATTTTATTTGGGGCCCCCTTGGTGCAAACAATGTGACAAATTATCATCGATCCTTGATTATTCGCACACTGTAAATTTAAACATGCATTATCGATTTTATTTGCTGTAGCTGTGTAACTTAAATCAGAAAATATGTTTAAAGACAATTCTAAATATTATACTGCAGAAACAACTGCCTACAAAACTAAACAATTAGACACAAAACATTAATCTAAGATGTAATTAATGTTGACAGAAACAAAAACAGCTGGAAGTAGCCAATAGCATACGTATTATTATTATTATTATTATTATTCAGTCACAAAACGCTGCCAAACAGTCAAGAATAGTGACAATAAAGATCATTTTTTAAAAATGGATAAATGTTAACACTGAAAAAAATGCATTTTGTAGTTCAAATAGCTTAAAACTGTTTACATCAAATTCAAATTAAATCAGGAAGCATTTTGTAGACGTATTCGCATATAGCATATTACTAAATATCTAGAAAAAAAAATTCAGTTTTCAGAAATAATTCTAAATTAAGTGAATTTTTTTCTGTAAAGTGAACAAATTAATCTGCCAATGAGATAAGTAGAATAATCTTATTTAAAACCAAAAACAATATTCTTTTATTTACCCTAATTGACAGATTATTGAGCTTTTTTTATTAAAAAAAAAAAAAAAAACGCACATAATTTTGACTAAAATCTGTCTAGAAAATGTTTATTGGTTAATTTTTTTTAGTTATTTGGACTAGAAACAAGACAAAAACTAAAAGAAAGAAAATAATTTTTGCAGTGTATTTACCATCCATAGTTCATGGCTGTGTAATAAGAAATTTGAAACAAATGTATAAATCAGAAGCTTATTTTTTTATCACCAAGTTTATGAAGCGTTTTGCTGCTGTGCCGTGCACTGTTGCTTCAATCACGATATCAGTGATTCTGCGATAAATCAACAGATCACAAGAAAACCAATCACAAATATATCATGAAAAAAATGCATCAAAAGTGGAAAAAAAATGCAAAAAGGAAAAAATGCATCAAACGGTTGATGTATTTCTTTTAATGACAGCATGTTTATAAAATTGCAACAATGAAAAACAAGTGCTCCGCTGTCAAACTACTTAACAATGCTGATGTGCAAAGAGCAGTTTGTGGTTGAAAATCACAATCATCTCTTTCATAGCAGCAGAATCTCAATTTTGTGGAATATGCATTTAAGAAAACCCTGTCAAAATAGTCAATTATTGCTTTCTAGTTTTCTGTAAATTTAAAACACTTATTACAACTTGATCAACTTATTTTATGAAAACATGGAAACTTTTTATTCTTAGACCTGGATTATTTTGAATAAACAATTTGTAATATTTTTAATGCATTAATATTTTTTCTTTAACTGATCAGAATGCTCTGAGAGGTGAGAACAGACTCCTCTGATCGCGTATGAAGTTTTCAGCAGTGGAGAACATCAGTTATTTACTCATCTATTTAAAAAGATTTTTTAATTACCCTAATATTTTTTAGCCAAAATACCATCTACAAGACTTTGCCAAAATCTGTAAGGGTTAAATAAACGCAAGGCCTTTTAAAATTTATGTTCATCCCCTATTGATATCTTTATCTAATACATATTTTGGCGGAATTAAAAAGTTTGAGCACATTTAAGTCACAGCTCCGCCCGCGGGCACGCGCGAGCGATATAGCGAAGTGAAAGCGCATCTGTGAGGAAGAAACTAGCGGAAAATTCGGGGGAGCTGGATGTCTGAAATACAAATACCTTGGTCCAGCTTGGACAGAAGAATATCCGTATGCCTGAGATTTCCACCATTGCAATGGCTCACCTGTCAGCGGTTTACATGACGCCGGTGTGTCTCTGATGATCTGCTGTTATGGGAAGCGCCTGGTGGTGGCTGGGTGTACTGTATCTAAAGCGGTAATCTGTTGCAGTCAGTTTGAAAGACTAATTAATTCATATCTTTTGTAAATTTAGATAAGTATCGATACGTGGCGCCAGAGTATGTATCGCGGCCAGAAATAACATGATAAATAAAATGAAAGTCACTCATTCATTTCGTGCACTCTTGGGGGGCCCCTGGTGGCCATGGGGCCCTAAGCAGCCGCTTAGTTCGCTTATGCCTTGGGCCGGCTCTGCATATATTATTTTAAACAGGAGAACTAAGCAGTAGAATGTGAATAATATGAATGTGTTTGTGAATCAGCTGTCCACTGTATACAACCACAGTATAACACCCACAGTTTTATTTATTTTTTATTCTTCAGGACAAAAAAAAAAAAATAATAATAATAAGAATAATTTTGACATAAAAAATGTGCAGCACCCATGTAAACATCTACAATCTTTATTTGACAAATACTGACAAGTCCATACAAACTTCATCTACAGTAAAGACAGCAAAACTCTGTTAAAAGTCCCATTTTCTTGGTCTCACCTTGAATGCAGACAACAGAAAACAGCTGTAGTCACAGTATACAGTATACAGCTGGCTGGGTGAGTTCTCTATGGGGATTTCTGTGTAGGCGGAAGTACTTACATTGACTATATATTCTGCTCACTCTCACTCACATTGCTGAGTCTTGTGATTTGTAGAAAGCATTCCGATGTGATGTCTTGTCTTGTTTTTGACATTTGCTTTGTTTTACTGTTTATGTTGTTTTGCTTCCTGTCCTGACATCCACCTGTATTTTTGACCACGCTTTTGGATTATCTGCATACTTTCCATGTTTTGACCATTGCCTGCGTGATACCTCTCCTAATAAACTGCATTTGGATCCGCATCCCTGTTGTACCCCGACTCACACACACACAAACACAATTTTAAAACTTGAAAAATGAAACATCATGGTAATTCAATTAGATAAATGATCTAAAACATTCCCTCTATCAATTATCCACAATCCTGAATAAATATTTGTGCATTTTTTTCTTTCTACATTATGAAAAAAAGGGCTGCTGCACATTGCATCGTCCTCCTAATGAGTTAGTTTGTTTTTTCCTGATCACACCGTGATGCAGGAGCTATTTCTATTTTTAACAGAAAGAAATAGCACATGCAAACTGTGGCCAATGACTTTTAATAAAACATGTTTTGTTTAAAACTGATTTTAAAAATCAGGTCAATTAAGGTTACATCCACACTAATCCAGTGTTCTGCCAATTTATCCAACCTTGTCAGATTGTCCTACCTCCCATTCAAAGGTGGGACATTTGATGATGCAATTCGCTACCCATCAGATTTTGCTACCAGTGTAAATTTTAATGTGGAGTAGTGTGAAATGAAGCAGTAATATTGCCATAACCCACCTAATCCTGAACATCAACCTCAGAACCATTAAAATTCAGTGTTGGTAGCATAATTTGATGGGTAGGATAAAATGTCAGGACAGATAATTTAAAAAACTGATTCAATTCTTTTCTCCATCTACACTAAAAGGTTTAACACATTTTTGTTCATGTACTGTGCACAGACACAAAATGCTTTTACCTGTGTCACATCAGCCTGCCGTTTATTTACTTTCTGTCTCATTGAAACGTTGCGGCAAAATGTCACAACTGTGGTCTGAACAAGAGCTTTCAGTAAAACGTTTCATGTCCTTTAAAGAGAGGCAATATGGAGCATGTACAAACTGATATTAATCTTTAATAAATCTGTCAAGACAGACAGCATGCAAAACATTTGCTTTACACTGTCGTTTACCATGTTAGCTGAAGTGGTCCCAGAACTGTTACATGACTAAAATGCATCGTTTTCGAAAACCTCCATTTTTAACGACACGAAAATGGCATTTTTTAAAAAATTAATCCACTTTGGAGAGCGGCTTTAAACAGATATATTTTTGTTTCCTAAAAAAAACAAAGGCAAAAAACGGAAAGAAACATATGGATTTTTTAAAATGAAAACGTCTTCATGTGGACATGGCCAGAATTTGATAAATTACCAAAAATATTCACTTTATTAATTATCCCTTTGGATAACTTATGCTCTTTCTCTTTTTATATTATCAAGAGGATGATTTTATACTTTGCATCGTTCTCTTAACAACAACATAGATACAAACAAATCTTTTTGCTCAGACTCAAACTGCACTGAAATTAAACCAACTATACATACACACACACATATATATATATATATATACATATATATACATACATACATACATATATATACATACATATATACATATATACATATATACATACATATATATACATACATATATACATATATACATATATACATACATATATATACATACATATATACATATATACATACATATATATACATACATATATACATATATACATATATACATATATATATACATACATACACACACACACACACACACACACACACACATATATACATATATATACAGAGATAAAGTATAATTTATAAAATATTGTTTATATATAGACCATGACTTAATTAAATAACTTGGTTAAACTGAAATATTGATTTTGAAAAAACTATTTTTAACCTAAATCATTGATACAGTAAGTTATAATTTGGGTTAAAGTCTCTTAAATAAACTTTTTATGTCATACATTTTCATTCATTTTCCTTCGAATTAATCTCTTATTTATCAGGGGTCACCCAACGGAATAAACCGCCAACTATTCCAGCATATGTTTTACACAGTGGATGCCGTTCCAGGCGCAACCAAGTAATGGGAAACACCCATACACACTCACATCCATACATACACCCACACTCATACACTATGGCCAATTTAGTTTATCCAATTCCGCTATAGCGCATGTGTTTGGACTGTGGGAGAAACCAGAGCACCTGGAGGAAACCCACGTAAACACAGGGAGAACATGCAAACTCCACAGAGAAATGCTGACTGGCCCAGCTGGGGCTCGAACCAGCGACCTTCTAGGTGACAGTGCTAACCACAGAGCCACTGTGTAGCCTATTATAATTTTTTTTTAAACGATATGCTATTAGTTTATTTTCAAGATTTAAGGTAAAGTCACAAGATTCTTATTGTTTTTTTTTAAATAAAAACTATCCCTATTAATTATCCACATTCTTGTACAAATGTTTATTTATTTCCTCTTACCATATATATCATCTAAAACCTGTTGCACATTGCATCGTCCTCCTAATGACAATACTTTCTCTTTCTTGTTGCTCCTGATCAGAGTCAGACCGAGATGCATGAGCTATTTTCATTAGTAACGGTAAGAAATATTACATGCAAACAGTGGCCAATTAGAGTGACTATGTATCAGAGAGACGAGCCCCCCCACTGAGAACCATCTCTTAAAGTCCAAAGAATACATAGCAACACCACATCTGAACTCCAGAGAGTCTTTTAAAAGCGAGGGATTAGCTTTTAGCACTGCCACGCTTTCATCATTTGAACATGCACAAGTTTAATGACGCGTCTGAATGCTGAACACTAACCATTTCAACCACGACTGTGACTCACTCTGTACAATAATGCACACACAGAGAGTTTAATCCATGTAAATTAAAAAGCCTTGCATGATCAATGGATTTTTTAGTAGCCTGGGTGACATATATCATTACATTTCTAGGCAATGATGCGCATTTCTATTACAGGTTACATATCAAATTAAGTGTTACTTGAAAGCGTTGCTTATTAGAGATGTTATTAACAAAGTGGAAAGAAGAATTCAGGAGGCAATCCCATCATGATAAGCAAAACCATCTTAAACCAGTCCAATATGTTTGGTTTAGTTGATCATCTCAGTTCCCATTTTCCAAAATAAAGGGATAGTTCACCCCAAAATCTAAATTCAGTTTTTTCTGTTAAACACAAGTAGATATTTTGAAGAATGTTGGAAACCTTTAACCATTGACGTCCATTGTATCTGCTTTCCGACAGTGGAAGTCAGTGGTTACAGGCAGGGGTTAAATTAGCAGTGGTGAGTATTTATAGCAGTTGTCAGCTGCCAGTTGGCAGGTAAAAATCTTAATGAATTATGAACAATGTTGTGAGAATTACAGTCAGTTGTTTTAGAGACTCAATTGTTCAGCTTTGGGGTTGTGAACCCTGCTGACCAAGCAGGCTTATTTTTGCCCCTCCCTGCATGGGCTTTCATAAGGTTAATGAATAATAAATAAATAAATAAATGCATACACAAACAAATTACAGTGCATCCGGAAAGTATTCATAGCGCTTCACTTTTTCCACAATTTTTAATATATTACAGCCTTATTCCAAAAAGGATTAAATTATTATTTATTTCCTTAAAATTGTACACACAATACTCCATAATGTGAATGTGAAAAAAGAGTTTTTTAAACTGTTAAAAATGTATTAAAAATAAAAAAGCTGAAAAATCACATGTACATCAGTATTCACAGCCTTTGGCGTGAAGCTCTAAATTGAGCTCTGGTACATTCTGTTTCCACTGATCATTCTTGAGATGTTTCAGCAGCTTCATTGGAGTTCACCTGTGGTAAATTCAGTTGATTGGACATGATTTGAAAAGGCATACACCTGTCTATATAAGGTGCCAGGGTTGATAGTGCATGTCAAAGCACAAACCAAGCATGAAGACAAAGGAATTGTTTGTAGACCTCTGAGACAGGATTGTCTCGAGGCAAGGCTGGGGAAGGTTACATAAAAATTTCTGCTGCTCTGAAAGTTCCAATGAGCACAGTGGCCTCCATCATCCGTACGTGGAAGATGTTTGGAACCACCAGGACTCTTCCTAGAGTTGGCCGGCCATCTAAGCTGAGTGATCGAGGGAGAAGGGCCTTAGTCAGAGAGGTGATCAATAACCTCTGTTTGAGGTCACTCTGTTTGAGCTCCAGTGTTCTTCTGTGGAGAGAGTAGAACCTTACAGAAGGACAACCATCTGTGCAGCAATCCACCAATCAGGCCTGTATGGTACAGTGGCCAGACGGAAGCCGCTCCCCGCCTGGAATGGAGGGCATCTGAGGGACTCTTAGACCATAAGAAACTAAATTCTCTGGTCTGATGAGACTAAAATTGAACTCTTTAGAGTGAATGCCAGGCGTTACATTTGGAGAAAACTAGGCACCGCTCATCACCAGGCTAATACCATCCCTACAGTGAAGCATAGTGGTGGCAGCATCATGCTGTGGGGATGTTTTTGACCTCAGACTGGGGCGACGGTTCATCTTCCAGCAGGACAGTGACCTAAAGCACACCGCCAAAATATCAATGGAGTGGCTTTACAACGACTCAAAGAATGTTCTTGAGTGGCCCAGCCAGAGCCCAGACCTAAATCCTATTGAACATCTCTGGAGAGATCTGAAAATGGCTGTACATTATCGCTTCCCATCCAACTTGATAGAGCTTGAGAGGTACTACAAAGAGGAATGGGCAAAAATTCCCAAAGACAGGTGTGCCAAGCTTGTGGCATCATATTCAAAAAGACTTGAGGCTGTAATTGCTGCCAAAGGTGCATCAACAAAGTATTGAGCAAAGGCTGTGAATACTGATGTACATGTGATTTTTCAGCTTTTTATTTTTAATAAATTAAAAAATATTTTTTTTTCACATTTGAGGAATTAAATGAATTGAATCCATTTTGGAATAAGGCTGTAACATAAAAAAATGTGAAAATAGTGAAGCGCTATGAATACTTTCCGTATGCCCTGTTTATATATAAAAGTAGTATTTTAGTAATTGTATGAGTCTAGAACCCTGTTTGGATCAGTGGTAATGGCAATGTCAGTGGCAAAATGTTAATAATTTACAGAGATATATTGTTTGGGTTGGCGCTGTATATTACTCTACAAAAAACCTAAGCTGCCAGTACATTTTCTGTTATTTTACAAACTTCTTTCTGTCTATATTACATTATGTCGAACTCCTAAAATGTCAATGAAAGTAACTTTGTTAAACTGTAGAGTTGAATTTTCAACATCAAAAGTCCACAGAGCAGAGATCAACATCCCATAATGCAATTCACAACCGTAAATAGAAGGAAAACACTTGTGAATCTCCGAATACAGAAACGATTCATTAACAGATATAGTTTTACAGTGTAGATTTAATCCCTGCTACAGGTTTCCAACACTCTTCAATATCTTTAGTAAAAACACCTCAAATTTGTATAGAACTAACAAACTTTGTGCATAACCATTTTATTTAACAGTCCACCAGTTTAAAATGTCAGTATGTTCACAAATCAGCGCCTATGACAAGAACATTTTAGAACTCATTCCCACCTGCATTTAGCGAGGCTTACCTGCGATTGGACTGACAGACACACGTCTTAATAGCAGGTGTTGACAGGACCTCAAGCGGGTCTGCTCTGATGATTCAGAAAGCTTTGGAACCATAGTAATTATGGTACTTTGGCAGAAACTATGGTTACCATGGTAATCCCCGTGTAACCATGGCAAATGTTTTGGTAGCAAAGACACCGACAAAGAATTTGAAAGTAAGACAATAAGAGGATTGTGAAGGAAATGACTCGCATCTCAGATATTATAAAGCAGTTTTTTTAAAACTCTCAGTATGTGTCTTGTTATGTTGTGCTATTTTCTTCAGCAAACCACACCGTGCAGCCAGACTTTGGCCGACGGGGGACATGATTTCAAACGCAACGCTAAAATCAACGTCCAGAAGCTACAATTAGTCTTAAGAAAACATTAATTTCATTGAGGGGATGCTGAGTAATTGTCTCAGCGGGTCTGACTGCTGTTCCTGCACCCCGACACCGCTCACGCTTTCACTTCCACATCACAGCTGGTGTCTGTTTCACACCTGTCTGAGCAATTAAAGTGTGCACACATCGGAGGAAAAAAAAGATGTCGCACTGACTTCTGTTGTTTTTATATAAGGCTAATTATAATTAGTAGACGCTAACCTTGTCCACTGAGCAAGGATGGATTGTCCTATGAAGCTGCGTTTCATCTCCACACACATACACTGTTAAAAATAGAGGCTAATTTTGACTTTTGCATCATTAATTTGGACTTTTTCCATAATTGCAGGTTTATACTTTCCAATTATACTTGAGAAAGTATGAATTAGGACTGTAGCATTTTTTATTATTATTTTGAATACTGTTTGGCAGGTTTTAAAGAGCAAAAAAATCACTTTATAAGGATTTTAAACACAGTTGTGTGGCATCAGAGTGTGAATATAATGGTAAAAATATATTAATTCTATGTTTTTATAATCACACTTAATAAAAACATCCTGCAGAAACACTTTGATTGACATTCTATTTTTATTTGGTAAACTTTATTTTAATTTGTTTCCAACTCCGAATTTAATCTGACTCCAATTTATAAAAGCTTAGATTAATCCAATTCAAGCTGATCACCTTATAGGTTGTGATTTGGTCTAATTTAGATCGATTAACTTAATAAATCCTTATTTTCAGTTCATCGTTTACCCGAGTCAGTATGCTATCCAGTTCCATCTGCTCACGGACACATCCTCGCCAGTTCTGGTTCTTAGATAGAGTATATAACAGTAAACTAATTTCCTTTAAGTAATATTAGGCCGCCCCATGCTTGCTCATACATAAAGGTTGATTTAGCCTCTAGAATATATCATACCAAGTCGGTGATTGTCAGAAATCAACAGGTCTCTAATGCTGTGCCCATGCTCCATCCATTGAGCCTGAATGTCTGACTAATCCTGGTCGTAGGCTGCGGAAACATCAGCCTAAACAATCTACTAGACTTACAATGATGGCATATGAGATATTAGAATGATTGCATATGAGATATTAAGTTAAACAAGAATTTTACATTTAGTGGTCAGGTAAAGATCTTCCAGTCCAATTCACATAATTAAACAAAATAAGCCAATCAAGATTGTACAACATCAATTATTCAAAGATACATTAAAGAGTGAGAGATTAATACCTGACCGTGTAGAAATACATTGTAGCAAATACAAGCTCTGTCCTGATGCAGAGCTTAGAGACTTATACACTGTAACAGGGTATCCTGGCTACAGGATCCCCCAGACACTTCTGCACCTTTTGGCTAAATACTCAAATCATCATAAATTCAAGACAATAAAAGCTTCACCAAGACTCTTGCCTGGTCATGAGTTGATGAGAAGAGCGTTTTCCCTGGAGTGGAGCATCTGGCAAAGATCTTATCAAAGTCAAAACCCAAATGAACTGATATAAGGGAGATTGTAAAATATTACGGTGAAATTAAGACCACTTTAACAATCACACAGAGACATTTAAAATGACACCAAACATTAATATAGAGCCACAACCATATTAAAACTTGGACATTCTGTGTGGAACAGTTTTGCTTACTATAAAATAGGCCTACTACAGTATTTAATGTGGAAAATCATTAATTAAAAAGTTATTAGAAAATTAAGCAAATACACACCATTAAATCGCTTGAGTAAAATATTAATATAGTGTTATACATTTATTACATGTAAAATGTGTTATTGCCTATATTAACTTGCTATTTCCTTCAGTATGAATGTATAAAATAAAAATATCCAATTTAGATCTTTCAGCAAGGCCAGGAAACGAGTATCTGCGATATTTACTCTGTCAGATAATAATGACAGATCCTCCGTGATGACTGATAGAAATCTGTTCAGTCTATTATATTGAATGGCGATCGGATACAATGCTCCCCATTTGCCCGTCTCGATCGCAATATTTGTGAAATAAAGTAAAGTAAACCCTATTGTTTATTGTGTACAATATTTATTAACCAGGGGTCGCCACAGTAGAATGAACCACCAACTTATCCAGCATATTTTTACGCAGCGGATGCCCTTCCAGCCGCAACCCAACACTGGGAACCACCCATAAACTCTTGCATTCACACACATACACTACGGCCAATTTAGCTTATTCAATTCACCTATAGCGCATGTGTTTGGACTGTGGGGCAAACCGGAGCACCTAGAGGAAACCCACACCAACATGGGGAGAACATGCAAACTCCACACAGAAATACCATCTGGCACAGCTGGAACTCAAACCAGTGACCTTCTTGCTGTGAGTCGATCATGCTACCCACTGTGCCATCGTGACGTCCAAAGTATATTGTATTATAAATATTCCATGCTAACATCCACGCTCTAAATCCAGGTATATCTATAAAAATTAAGCTTTAAATTCTTTAAAAATGGATTTAAATTAATTTACCCAGCGGGTGAACAAACTGACAGTGCTAGCAAGCTGTCGGACATAGTAAGATGTCGACCTGTCTTGCAAAAGGTCAATTATGTAAACAAATTCAAACAAATGCACTGCTCTCATTGGTTAAGTAATGAGTTCTCTCATTAACTGACTAAAGATCTCTCACACATTCATTTATCTCACAACTCAAACGTCTCGCAGCAAACGGAGATCAAGAAGTCATCCGTTTAAAAATGATTTTTATCCTTAGATAACTTGAAAAAGTTGCTCACCTCTGATAAGTGGCTGATTTCTCATTAAAGCTGAAAGTCCTTTTTTGTGATACCTGTGAGTTTGAGAGAGGAAGAAGCAGCTACTGAGAGTGTGAGCTTGTATTGATCTCATATAACGACTGGATGAGAAGATTCAGAGCTCATGTTTTCACTTCTAATCTTTCCATTATTCATTATATACAGTTGAACTCAGAATCATTAGCCCTCCTGAATTAGTAGCCACCCTGTATATATTTTTTCTCCAGTTTGTTTAACAGAGCAGATTTTGTTCAACAAACATAGTTTTAGTAACTCATTTCTAATACTGATTTCTTATATCTTTACCATGATAAGTACATAATATTTTACTTGATGTTTTTCAAGATACTAGTATTCAGCTTAAAGTGACATTTAAAGGCTTAACTAGGTTAATTAGGCAAGTCATTGTATGATGTTAGTTTGTTCTGTAGACAATCGAAAAAAAATATTGCTTAAGAGGGCTAATAATATTGACCTTAAACTAGTTTTCAAAGAAATTAAAATACACTTCTATTCTATGAAATATTATAAAAACAATAAAAAAACTGTCTTATAACTTCAGTGGATTTTATCTAATTCTGTTACAAATATCGTGAATGGTTTTCATGTGATATATCGCAGAATCGCTGATATCATGATATATCAATATCAGGGGAAAATATTTTAATAACATTGTATTGTGAGCTAACCTGTGATTAGCACCCGTATTTTTTTTTTTTTTTTACAGCATTTCAAATGCAGTATGACCTATCAAAAAACCTTGCATCACTGGACAGGTCATTTATTCAGCTTTCAATAATTTCTAAATCTCAATTTTTTAAAATCAACACTTATGACTGATTTTGTGATCCTTGTGTGTTCATTGCATTTTAATGCACCTTGTTAAAAATATAAGACAAAAAGTCATAGGGCCCTATCATACACCCGGCGCAATAAGGACAAGACGTATGGTGCGATTTGTTGCTATTTTCAGACCAACGCAACTGTAATTTTCATGTTCTGCGCCAGGTTGTTTGAATAGCAAATCCATTTGCACCACTTTGTGGACTCATGGGTGTGCTGGTCTAGAAAGGAGGTGTGTTAAGGCTCATTGTTGGCGCATTGCTATTTTGAGGAACTGAAATAGACTGCGGCAACTAAAAGCTGCTCTAAAGTCCGACGCAGAGCGTGTTAGTTATGCACCCATGCAGGTCCAAACGCTTACACATTGTTTACACACAGGATGGACAGTAATACACAAATATCGAAAAAAAATAATTATAATAATCAAGCATTATTATTTTCTACAAAAATATATAAACCACTGCCTCCATGCCTTCTTCACCTCAGGGCTTTTTTCAGTTTATTCATGACAACTTGCAGTTGTATAATGTTGTTGTTGTTATTATTATTATTATTATTATTATGAGTATTATTAATTATATGCATATTTATATTTGTTTTAATGAAAAATAGTTTAGATTTGTCCACCTTTCGGGTTTTGGAGATGTCTGCATCACCATATGGGGCATAAGACCAGGACGTGTATTTGGATATAACTCCTTGACCAAACTTTGTTATTATTGTTTATCTATTCATTTGCCGGAAATTAGAACTGAATTTAGAAATAGTTTAGAAACAAATCTTTACCAAATTAAATATGTAGGCTAATGAATGCCTTCAGTGGAGCGAGTACAACACCGTTTCCTTATTCCATGAAAGTAAAGGAGTAAAGTAAAGAGAAAAAGTAAAGTAAAGAGAAAGTAAAGAGGCCGAATGGAGGAGGCTCGTTCTTTATCCTCGCTGCAGATGCTCTGTTTAACTTCTCGCTAGAAGTGTTCAGTTTTTCCTCTCACAAAGTTCGCCATGTAAACAGCAAATGCACCATGGCGCCACATAACTGACTTATAAAGGGAATGTGAGATGAGACTCTGATTGGTTATGCTCAAAATACACCCATAACTCATGAAGAGAATAAGCTCAACCCTGTTAGATCATGTGCCGGGCACAGAGCGTATTTTTCCATCCTTAAAACAGCAAAAGTTGATTCAGACATGCTCTTAATGCTTTTGCGCCATGAGCTTTAGACTTTGCGCCTCTAATAGAATATTTCTACTAAATGACAGAAAATATGACATTACAAACGGTGTTGTAAATAAATCATGAATGTTTTCATTAGTCAATAATAGTACTGAAATTAATTTAAAAACTGAATAAGTATAAATTTACACACATTTACTGTAAATAAATTCAAATATTGGCTAAAAATCTGTGGAGATTCCGTGTGGGTCAAGTCATGACTGATTTTAGGATCCTTTAATGTTCATTGAGTTTTGTTGCACTGTAAAAAATGATCTCAAATTTTAATGTGAATCAGGTTACAACTACATTTTTGTAAGTTATGCAGAGTTTAACTTAATATATTTTTAAGAGTTCACATTTAGCTGATGATTGATGATAAAGCTTGTTTGGTGTCCCAGGAGAGCCCTGAGCTTATGAGATCCTCGAGCCCTGGGCTCCCTTCCGTTTGCAGGGTGAGAGGGGAGTTTGAGCTCAGGTAGATCTCGATGAACTCCCCCCGGCTTATTTCTGGATAATGACAGACATGGTTGGCTGAGGAGAGGTGTACTCGCTAAGAGCTTGACTATAGTATCAATTTTGGTATGTTCAATTTACTTAGGTCGCATGTTTTTGGACTGTGGGAGAAAACCGGGAAACCCAGAGAAAACCCACGTGAGCATGGGGAGAACGAGCAAACACCACACAGAAATGATATCTGGTTTAGTAGGGACTTTACCCAGAGACATTCTTGCTGTGAGGCAACAGTGCTAATCACTGGGCCACCCATCTGGAAAGGAGGTCGAGTAGGGGTGGGTAGGGGGGATTCTTCAAGACGAAGATACTGAGATAAGAGAACTCTGGTTATTTGTAGTGAGCTAGGAATCATCTGATTGGATAATCAGTCATAGGCTGATGCGGGAGCACCTGAAAGCAATCATAAGCACGTGATCCTCTCAAAATTAGTTTATAAATAAACTTCACTTACTCAGTTTGATTGATATAAGTTGAGATGACTAGAAAAGTTGATTTAAAGAGCCCCTATTATACATTAAAAAGGGTCATATTTTGGTTTTAAGGGTCTCCAACAACAGGCTGATTTGCATTTAAGGTCAAAAACACTTTAATTGTCTTGTAAAATGCATTTATTTTTACCTAATTATGCCAGCATAATTCGTTCAGCGATTCATTTGTTCCCAAACCCCTCCTTAGCACGTTGCTAATCTGCACTAATTGGACCGATGACAGTCTGTTGCGATTGGTTGACAGCATTCAGTGTGAGACACAGGGAAACGCCCACCATGGCTTATCAACAATATTGAAGTAGTCAGAGTGCATAGTGTATGTGTGAGCATACCTGCCAACACTCCTGTTTTTCCCAGGAGTCTCTAGTATTTCAGACTCATCTCCCACCACCCTCCCATTTTGTTATTTATCCCGCAAAACTCCCTTAATTTCCATGAACTATTTTGAACCTTGACTGCTGCACGTGTGTGGGAAGAGCTGACGGTGATCATAGCAACGACAAACGGCAGTAGAACACGAGCTCACAAATGCATTTAAATTTGTAAACAATGTGGCACGAGTCACATTGTCAACAAATTTTTAGACGCAATATGAGTATATAAAGAGTTAACCAAATAGAGTACAAGTAACAAAACACATTTAAATACATAATTTGCAAGCTGGAGAAAACAAGGAGGCAGCCATTTTAATCGCACTTACCTACACTTGTGAAATGGAGGAAGAAACTGGTTCATGGAAGTTCCTGTCAAGCTCTGACAAAGTCCCACACATCAATAGTCCGGATCCTTCCTTTAACAAACGGCAGACGAATCCCCTGTTGTAAGCGTGTAGATTGCCTAAGCACTCGTCAGAAAAATGACAGGAACACAGCACAAGGCTGGACTGTAATGCTGAGGTATTTTTGCAAAAATAAACCTCAACCACTGACTCTTCACAGCCTCGTCTTTGGGTAATTTTCATCTAACTTTCCCTCACACTTACAATAATATCCAGCTGAGCACAGCGTCTTCACGACTTGATTCAACTGGGATCTGCTACAGTGTTCGTCTTCCTCTTTTTCTTTGCTACCGTGTTTGTGGGCGGGGCCGCAGGTTTAAATTTTCCCAGGTTGCGCGTGCACCAATTGGACGAGGCTTAGGTTTCGTATTGACGTTACGCCGAAATGGCTAGAGACACGTTATGAAGATGATTAATTTGAAGCACTATGAGTCGACTCTTTTATAAATGAATCAATAGTTTTAAACAGTGTACGCTTACAGATTTAAGCCTTATTAAGCTGGATATTTCACTTCACTTAGAGCTGTGTTACACACTACATGGAAGGTCGTTTTCAAAAACCCATAATAGGGTCTCTTTAATTCACCTAACATTTTTTTACAGTGTGTCTGGATGATTTTTTGGGGAGGAAAGAGTATCAGACTATTGCAGCTGTTTCTGAGAAGTTGCATTTGAAAATGAATCTAAACGGATGGTTTAATTGAACAAGTGAAGCTCGCTGTTTGTTTGGGTGTCTAGTGGATTTTTATGGTCCTTGCAGAAGCAATCATCATTTCTATTATATCTACTCCTGAGCAACTTTTCCAACACATGATGTTGTAGCTATGGCGTTTTGGCAAAGCTATGGTTACCATGGTAATACTTTCTACCAGTACTGTACAGTAAGAATCTACACAGAATGAAGGAAGAGAGAATGAAAGTGAGAGAAACAGAAAAAAGGACAGAAAACAACAACATGTGAAGTATGAAATATGTGTGGGCGAACGCGATTCATCATCTTTAAAGCCTACAAGATCTATTTTTTCCACATGGATGACAGCAAATGTGTTTGGGAGGAGTGTCTAAGCCCCATCTGTCTTTATCATAACAAGACCACAATAAATAAAACCACTGACCAGGAAGGGCGAGAGAGAAAGATGCAAAAATGTGCTTTGATTAAAGTGCAATTAAAAGCATCAAATCAATGTGATTTGAGGAGTTCATGAGTGATGAGTCACGCTTCAAATTTATGACAGCTCTAAATGATCAACGTGATCAAAATCAAGACTATTTTTCTCTCTGAAATCTTAACTTTAATACTCTTAGCGATCTGGACTGGACTGAAGTAATTATATTCAGAAAAGTCCAATGTGATTATCAAAAACAACACTGCAAACATGCTCCTCACTTCGATTTGTCTCGTTTCTAGTCCAAATATCTAAAAAAATCTTAAATCAAGAAGTGTTTTTTTTGATAATAAAAAGAAATTGTCTTTAAGAGATACAGTGCATGCGGAAAGTATTCATAGCGCTTCACTTTTTCCATTTTTTTTATATTACAGCTTTATTAGAAAATGGATTAAATAAATTTATTTCCTCAAAATTCTACACACAATACCCCGTGATGACAATGTGAAAAAAGAGTTTTTGAAATTGTTACAAGTTTATTAAAAATATAAAAGCTGAAAAATCACATGTACATCAGTATTCACAGCCTTTGCTCAATACTTCATTGATGCACCTTTGGCAGCAATTACAGCCTCAAGTCTTTTTGAATATGATGCCACAAGCTTGGCACACCTGTCTTTGGGAATATTTGCCCATTCCTCTTTGCAGTATCTATCAAGTTGAATGGGAAGCGATGGTGTACAGCCATTTTCAGATCTGTCCAGAGATGTTCAATAGGATTTAGGTCTGGGCTCTGGCTGGGCAACTCAAGGACATTTACTGAGTTGTTGTGAAGCTACTCCATTGATATTTTGGCTGTGTGCTTTGGGTCATTGTCCAGCTGGAAGATGAACCGTCGCCCCAGTCTAAGGTCAAGAGCACTCTGAAGCAGGTTTTCATTCAGGATGTCTCTGTACATTGCTGCATTCATCTTTTTCTCTATCCTGACTAGTCTTCCAGTTCCTGCTGCTGAAAAACATCCCCACAGCATGATGCTGCCACCACCATGCTTCACTGTAGGGATGGTATTAGCCTGGTAATGAGCGCTGCCTGGTTTTCTCCAAACGCCTGGCATTCACTCCAAAGAGTTCAGTTTTAGTCTCATCAGACCAGAGGATTTGGTTTCTTATGGTCTGAGAGTCCTTCAGATGCCTTTTGGCAAATTCCAGGTGGGGAGTGGGTTCCGTCTGGCCACTCTACCATTCCAATTAAGCTGCTGAAACATCTCAAGAATGATCAGCGGAAACAAAATGTACCTGAGGTCAATTTAGAGCTTCACGGCAAAGGTGAATACTTATATACATGTGATTTTTTATTTGTAATACATTTCAAAAAATTGTATTGTGTGTAGAATTTTGAGGAAATAAGTGAATTTAATCCATTTTGGAATAAGGCTGTAATATAAAAAATGTGGAAAAGTGAAGTGCTATGAATACTTTCCGGATGCACTGTATGTCAAAATTAAGGGTGCTTTTACACCTGTAGACTGATTCTCTTGTTCAGAAACAGGGATTAAAATTGTTTCAATGTTGCTCTTTGTTCTTGATGCGGTTCGCTTTCACATGGAAAAGTTTCTAAACAGACCAAAATAGCTAAAACAAGTCATGTGCGAGTAAACTTTTCTCACATTGGTGAGAGTTTCACGGTTTATTTTTCAGTCCCGCTCAGCTGTCATGGATCCTTATTTTAATTTATGATGACGAGCACTAAAACAATATCAGCGAAAAGCTGTGCTTTAATTTTGAATGGTGACACCCACAAACATCGTCACCAGATATAAATCAGAGGTAAGACTTTCTCATTCATAGCAGTGGGCTTATGCATTATAGGCTTTACATTATAGAAACAAATAACAGATAAACCATGACTGTAGTTTGGTCGATCTTCCTAACAGATAAACAGCTCTTGTTAACAGTTAACATGCTTTCACTTTCGTATTTGATATGAAACGCACATCTACCGGTTGGAATGACATCCCGCCTATTCATAATTCTCTCTTCATATAGCCATATATATGCCGATTACATATCCATAATACACTGTGATATAGCCTTGTTCGGATCATATTGCTTTCTCACTACAATTGATCCGCTCCAGAGTTCGTTTCAATCAAGCCAAGACCCCCTCATTCAGGCGATCTTGGACCAATTGTTTTGGCGCTAATCCGAGCGTGATTGCTGGATTCGCATATGCCAAATGAACCGCACTAACGCGCCAGGTTCCAAAACAAAAGTCTAGGTGTGAAAGCACCGTAAGTGAGTTTTTCCTTAAAACAAGCTAAATAATCTACCAATAAGGACATCAAAATAATCTGTTTTTTCCTTTTGACATACGATTACATCGCTTACCCCTTTGGCAGACTATTTAGCTTGTTTTAAGGAAAAACTCAATTTTTCAACCCAGGGTAATTCTGATTATGTACCCCTGTATGCATTTCTCAAGAGCACCAAATATGTCCCAGGAGGTACGTTTTTTTCTGGCAGTTTTTGTTTTCTTTAATCCGGCAGAGGCCACTGTGTACGCTTTTTCAGATCTCAAATTTCTCTCTCGAGTGCCATTCACGCCTGCTGTTCTCACGTAAATCTACTATAGGCCGCTTTCAACTGACTGACCAATCGACAGACACACCCACCCCCTTCCAGAAAAAGAAAAGCCACGAGCAGCCTGATTTTTTACCACGTTTTCAGATCTTACCTTGTTTCACTTGTTTAATTTGTTTTCTGGCTTTTGTCTGATTGGCCTGATCCCCCCTTTCCCTAAACCCAATCGATAGTGTTTTTTAAAAGCACTGATTGACCTGCTCACTGCCTTCCCTAAACCCAACCAACAGTATTTTCAAAAACAGCGATTGACACGATCACCTCCTTCCCTAAACCCAACCGACAGTGTTTTCAAAAGCAGCGATTGACACGATCACCCCCTTTTCTAAACCCAACCAATAGTGTTTTGAAAAGCACAGATTGACCTGCCCACCCCCTTCCCTAAACCCAACCTACAGTGTTTTCAAAAGCACCGATTGACCCGATCACCCCCTTCCCTAAACCCAACCTACAGTGTTTTCAAAAGCACCGATTGACCCGATCACCCCCTTCCCTAAACCCAACCTACAGTGTTTTCAAAAGCACCGATTGACCCGATCACCCCCTTCCCTAAACCCAACCTACAGTGTTTTCAAAAGCACAGATTGACTCGTCCACTGCCTTCCCTAAACTTAACCGACAGTGTTTTCAAAAGCAGCGATTGACGCGATCACCCCCTTTTCTAAACCCAACCAATAGTGTTTTCAAAAGCACCGATTGACCCGCCCACCCCCTTCTTTAAACCCAACCTATAGTATTTTCAAAAGCACAGATTGACCCGCCCACTGCCTTCCCTAAACCAACCGACAGTGTTTTCAAAAGCAGCGATTGACGTGATCACCCCCTACCTTAAACCCAAACGATAGTGTTTTCAAAAGCACAGATTTACCGGCCCACCACCTTCTCTAAACCCAACTGATAGTGTTTTCAAAAGCACCAGTTGACCCACCAAGCCCCTTCCCTAAACCAACTGACAGTGTTTTCAAAAGCAATCCAGAAAAAGAAAAGCCCTTATGACAGCCTGATTTTTACCACGTTTTCAGGTCTTACCATGTTCTCACACTGTTATTAACTTGTTCATATTATTTTTTGTCTTTTGTTTTCGTCTTACCAGCTTTCTGGAACCGTTCTTCGCCGGACTCGAACCCTCGTCATCGCGGTCAACTCCTTTCAACTGTACATTGTGCAGCCCTATCACAGAGTTTGACCTCAAATAACACTCAATTGCGTAATGCCAACCATATTGTGCTCCTCTCTCCATGAGAAAAAAGCAGAAAACCAGAGTCCAGCATAAATGCTCTGGTAAGCTGAAGTGGTCTTCTGAGTGCTCCTGCTGTCACCTCAATGACAAGAGCAGCAATTCCCAGAACGGCGAATTAGGAGATCATCATCTCTCTCTGAAATTCTCCAGCTCAGTGGGCAGTCGGCAGTGGCGCGTGAGGGGGTGTCGCTCCTTAATTACACTGATAATAGGACTGTTTTTTTCACGCAGATTGTGCCCCTTCTTTCAGATAAATCCCTGGACTTTTGGCAGCGCTCCAGAACTCAGAAATCCCACTCACACCTTCAGGCTTCAGCGGCTTTCCTGATAATGCACTGATTTACTTCATTTCTTATCTAGATTCTCAAATGGTAACGCTGGCCATGCAAAACTCACCACCAAGATTGTCGCTAGGGCATATCTATGCAGTTGCTATGGTGTTCTGTGGCTGGTTGCAAATATTGCTGTTGACTAGTTGTACCAGTTCATTCATTCATTTTCCTTCAGCTTACTCTCAGAAGTCACCACAGTGGAATGAACCACCAACTATTTCAAGTTTTACGCAGCGGATGCTCCCCCACCTACAACCCAGTGTTAGAAAACATCCATACACTCACATTCACACACACACATACACTACAGACAATTTAGTTTATTCAGTTCACCTATAGCGCATGTGTTTGTACTGTGGGGGAAACTGCAGCACCCGGAGGAAACCCACGCCGCAGGGAGAACATGCAAACTCCACACAGAAATGCCAACTGGCATAGTTGGGACTCGAACCAGCGACCTTGCTGTGAGGCGACACTGCTAACCACTGAACACCCCGTGCCACCTTGCTCTAAACATTTTTAAGTCAATTACATGAATAAAAAGTGGACATGAACACTAGGGGGCAGTATGACCCCCACATCTTTTGTTCTTTTTTATAATCAAGGATATATTATTGACAAATAAAGGATCAATGTTGTGCAGTTCTTTGCACAACACCAAATAAATTCCACACACACAAAAAAAAAAAGATTTCAGTGAAATGTGATGTCATGTGACATTAAAAAAATTGTATAAAATTTTAATACTGTGAAAAAAATCCTTGCTTTGTTAAACATCACTTGGAAAAATATTTTTTAAATAATTACTATTTCAAAGGAGTCACACAACTAAGCAACTTGATCTTGCCATCTTTATCTCAAAATGTAAAACACAGTGGATATAACTTTTTACTATTCCACAATGAATATAACTACACTGGAACCTACATTTAACTTTATACATTTGTATTCCAACATTGTATATATTACAGTTAAAGTCGAAATTATTCACCTTCCTGTGAATTTAGTTTTCTCTTTCAAATATTTCACAAATGATGTTTAACTGAGCAAAGAACTTTTCACAGTATTTTCTATAATATTTTTTTCTTCTGGAGAAAGTCTTATTTGTTTTATTTCGGCTAGAATAAAAGCAGTTCTTAACTTTTTAAAAAACATTTTAAAGTCTCAATTATCTACAAAACAAACTATAATTAAACAATTACTAGCCTAATTACCCTAACCTGCCTAAATAACCTAGTTAAGCCTTTAAATGACACTTTAAGCTGAATACTAGCATATTTAAAAATATCTAGTCAAATATTATTTACTGTCATCATGACAAAGATAAATCAGTTATTAGAAAGGAGTTATTAAAAAACAGTATGTTTAGAAATGTGTTGAAAACCGAAATTTAAGTTCAACAGAAACTGGAGGTAAAATATACAGAGGGGCTAACAATTCTGACTTCAACTGTATGTACAGTACAAGTACACACTCACTGGTCACTTTATTAGCTACACCTTACTAGTACTGGGTTGGACCCCTTTTGCCTTCAGAACTGCCTTAATCCTTCGTGGCATTGATTCAACAAGGTACTGGAAATATTCCTCAAAGATTTTGGTCCTTATTGACATGATAGCATCACACAGTTACTGCAGACATCCATGATGTGAGTCTCCTGTTCCACCACATCCCGAAGGTGCTCTTCCTGCTGGAAGTAGCCATCAGAAGATGAGTACACTGTGGTCATAAAGGGATGGACATGGTCAGCAACAATACTCAGGTAGGCTGTGGCATTGACACAATGCTCAATTGGTACTAATGGACCCAAAGTGTGCCAAGAAAATATCCCCCACACCATTACACCACCACCACCAGCCTGAACAGTTGAAACAAGGGAGGATGGATCCATGCTTTCATATTGTTGACGCCAAATTCTGACCCTACCATCCATATGTTGGAGCAGAAATGAAGACTCATCAGACCAGGCAACGTTTTCCAGTCTTCTATTGTCCAGTTTTGCTGAACCTGTGTGAATTGTAGCCTCTGTTTCCTGTTCTTAGCTGACAGGAGTGACACCCGGTGTGGTTTTCTGCTGCTGTAGCCCATCTGCCTCAAGGTTGGGTGTGTTGTGTGTTCAGAGATGCTCTTCTGCAGACCTCAGCTGTAGCAAGTGGTTATTTGAGTTACTGTTACTTTTCTATCAGCAGGAACCAGTCTGGCCATTCTCCTCTGACCTCTGGCATCAACAAGGCATTTGTGCCCACAGAACTGCCCATCACTGGATATTTTCTCTTTTTTAGATTATTCTCTTTAAAACCTGGAGACAGTTGTGTGTGAAAATCCCAGTAGATCAGCAGTTTCTGAAATACTCAGACCAGCCCGTCTGGCACCAACAACCATGCAACGTTCAAAGTCACTTAAATCCCCTTTCTTCCCAATTCTGATGCTCGGTTTGAACTGTAGTCGATTGTCTTGACCATGTCTGCATGCCTAAATGCATTATATTGCTGTCATGTGACTGGCTGATTAGAAATTTGCATTAACGAGCAGTTGAACAGGTGTACCTAATGAAGTGGCGTGTAAGTGTACTGTATATTAGGGAACTACAAACATTGTGATCAATTCTTCTGAGAACAATTTCGAATACTGAAAAAATTACTTTGTTTTTAATGCATCTTGCATTAAACTGCATCTTTGCTGAAGTCTTCCATTCCTCATCTGTTTTGATTTATTGGCATAGTAATCCGCTATGCATGAGTGTCAGTATCACATACTGTAATGTCATAACCACATTCAGCACATCTCATCATGTGCTGAAGCTCTCCTCCATAAGAGCATCTCTCCATCGCTGTAAGCTGCAGATTGTGAGCAGTGGCACAATGAGAAAAGAGCTTCCAATGACAGACATTTTCTCCAATTATTCCACTGAGTGAATGAGCAGTGA
>NC_079436.1:52652387-52837387 GCF_903798145.1 Danio aesculapii
CCGGCTGGGACTGTTGGCATTTCTGTCTGGAATTTGCATGTTCTCCCCATGTTGGCGTGTGTTTCCTCCGGGTGCTCCGGCTGGAAGGGCATCTGTTGCGAAAAACTTATGCTGAAATAGTTGGTGGTTCATTCCACCGTGGCAACCCTGATAAGCAAAGGACGAAAATGAATGTTGTATACTTAAATAATAATAACTAATAAACATTGAAAGGAGAAATGGGGAGAAATGTGGAGATTACCCATAAAGCATTGCATGATCAAAATGAACATTTTCATGTGATACTTGAAGTATTTTTTAAATCATGAAACCGTAAACTGAGTTACAGATACTTAAGAGTAATGCTTTAAACATATCATATCAGATGATATAAGATTAATCATGATATGACAAATTTAAAACGATCTGCAAAACATTGCATGATGATAGTGATGATCAGGGGCGCCGCTGGCCAGAACGGAATGGTGTTGAGAAGATAAAATAAAATGTTTCTTGGGATTGTTGCGGACGAAAGTGAAGAGGGGGGGGGGGGGTGGATGGTGAATAGCAAGTTGGGGAGTAGTTGGATGTTGGTTTGGTGATTGGGAGGCCCCTAATAGTAACTCTGGGGGCCCCAAAATGGTGTGGGCCCTTAGAATCGTTCAAACTTTCCCCCCCTAGCATGATGATGATGATGATGATGATAATATATTTAACTTTGTATTGTGTAATGATGTAATGATTTATCTATTGATTTAAATCAATGGTAATGTATATTGTATATTATTATTATTATTATTATTATAATTTTTATTTTTATTTTATTTTAATATTATTTTAAGTGCTGTTTAGCAGAACAAAGGAAACATTTTCACAGTATTTACTATTATATTTTTCCTCTGGAAAAAGTTTTTTTTTTTGGACTGGAATGAAAGCTGTTTTTAATAATAATAATAATAATAATAATAATAATAATAATAATAATAATAATAATAATAATAATAAGAAGAAGAAGAAGAAGAAGAAGAAGAAGAAGAAGAAGAAGAAGAAGAAGAAGAAGAAGAAGAAGAAGAAGAAGAAGAAGAAGAAGAAGAAGAAGAAGAAGAAGAAGAAGAAGAAAACTGTCATCATTACTATTAGTCGTTCAAAAAATATTTTTAAAGAAGAAAGACAACGATAAAGATGACAAAGACGAAAATGAAGACAGCAAAGAAGAAAATAATGATGAAGACAAAGATGAAGACAGACAACAAAGATGAAGATTAGATGAAGACAACAAAGATGACGATGAAGATGGCGATGAAGAAAAAGATGAAGATGTCAAAGAGGACAAAAGAAGTCAAAGAAGATGATGAAGAGGTAGAAGAAGAAGAAAGCGAAGAAGGGGAAGACAAAGACATGAGATGACAGGAGACAGGAGATGAAGACAAAGATGACAATGAAAAAAGACAAAGGCGAAGAAAGATGTAGACAAAGGTGAAGACAAAGACAATGAAGACAAAGATGACGATGAAGACAATGAAAATGATGAAGACGAATACAAAGATGAAGACTAAGACTAAGATTAAGACAATAAAGACAAAGACGAAGACAAAGATGATGAAGACAAAGACAACGATGATGAAGACAAAGACGACGATGAAGACAATGAAAATGATGAAGACGAAGACAAAGATGATGAAGAAAGATGAAGATAAAGACAAAGACGATGAAGACAATGACAGATGAAGACAAAGACGACGAAGACAATGACAGATGAAGACAAAGACGACGATGAAGACAATGAAAATGATGAAGACGAAGACAAAGATGAAGACTAAGATTAAGACAAAGATGATGAAGACGAAGACAAAGATGATGAAGATGAAGATAAAGAAAGACGATGAAGACAATGACAGATGAAGACAAAGACGACGATGAAGACAATGAAAATGATGAAGACGAAGACAAAGATGAAGACTAAGACTAAGATTAAGACAAAGATGATGAAGACGAAGACAAAGATGATGAAGAAAGACGAAGATAAAGACAAAGACAATGAAGACAATGACAGATGAAGACAAAGATGACGATGAAGACAATGAAAATGATGAAGACTAATACAAAGATGAAGACTAAGACTAAGATTAAGACAATAAAGACAAAGACGAAGACAAAGATGATGAAGACAAAGACAACGATGATGAAGACAAAGACGACGATGAAGACAATGAAAATGATGAAGACGAAGACAAAGATGAAGACTAAGACTAAGATTAAGACAAAGATGATGAAGACGAAGACAAAGATGATGAAGACGAAGATAAAGACAAAGACGATGAAGACAATGACAGATGAAGACAAAGACAACGATGAAGACAATGAAAATGATGAAGACTAAGATTAAGACAAAGATGATGAAGACGAAGACAAAGATGATGAAGAAAGATGAAGATAAAGACAAAGACGATAAAGACAATGACAGATGAAGACAAAGACGATGATGAAGACAATGAAAATGATGAAGACGAAGACAAAGATGATGAAGAAAGACGAAGATAAAGACAAAGACGATGAAGACAATGACAGATGAAGACAAAGACGATGATGAAGACAATGAAAATGATGAAGACGAAGACAAAGATGATGAAGACGAAGACAAAGATGATGAAGAAAGACGAAGATAAAGACAAAGACGATGAAGACAATGACAGATGAAGACAAAGACGACGAAGACAATGAAAATGATGAAGACGAAGACAAAGATGAAGACTAAGACTAAGATTAAGACAAAGATGATGAAGACGAAGACAAAGATGATGAAGAAAGACGAAGATAAAGACAAAGACAATGAAGACAATGACAGATGAAGACAAAGATGACGATGAAGACAATGAAAATGATGAAGACTAAGATTAAGACAAAGATGATGAAGACGAAGACAAAGATGATGAAGACGAAGACAAAGATGATGAAGAAAGACGAAGATAAAGACAAAGACAATGAAGACAATGACAGATGAAGACAAAGATGACGATGAAGACAATGAAAATGATGAAGACTAAGATTAAGACAAAGATGATGAAGACGAAGACAAAGATGATGAAGAAAGATGAAGATAAAGACAAAGACGATAAAGACAATGACAGATGAAGACAAAGACGATGATGAAGACAATGAAAATGATGAAGACAATGAAAATGATGAAGACGAAGACAAAGATGATGAAGAAAGACGAAGATAAAGACAAAGACGATGAAGACAATGACAGATGAAGACAAAGACGACGAAGACAATGACAGATGAAGACAAAGACGACGATGAAGACAATGAAAATGATGAAGACGAAGACAAAGATGAAGACTAAGATTAAGACAAAGATGATGAAGACGAAGACAAAGATGATGAAGACGAAGATAAAGAAAGACGATGAAGACAATGACAGATGAAGACAAAGACGACGATGAAGACAATGAAAATGATGAAGACGAAGACAAAGATGAAGACTAAGACTAAGATTAAGACAAAGATGATGAAGACGAAGACAAAGATGATGAAAAAAGACGATGATGATGGCAAAGAAGTTAAAGATGACAATGAAGAATAAGACAACAAAGAACGAAGAAAAAGAAAAGGAAGACGATGACAAATACAACAACAAAGTTAATTTTGGAATAACAGTGTTATTATTTCTTGTAATGGCAATAATACTGATTATAAAGTTATATAGTAAGTAAAGTAATTGATATCACAGTAATTAACATAAGAGCAATAACTCTATCTGTAACAATAATAATAAAAACAACAATGTCAGTCGATCTCTGATGAGGATTTGTAGATAAACTGTGAACTTTAAACTAACATTAACCAAGTATGAGAAGTCTAAATCTGTAGCTTTCCTATAGCCTACTCGTCCATGCTTACAGTAACGAAGGCCCTCAACCTGTCATTCATTTATAGGATTCACTACTGTACTTGTCAGTCCTGAAATTTTGTAATGTGCATAGATTTAATTTTCCTTCCTCATCAGAAAAGAGATCCATTCCCACACGTCCTGCGGAGCGTCAGACTGAAGGAAATCAGCATGAGCAGCAGAACAATTCACTTCAGTAATTAGCCGCTCATTGTGTTCTTCACTCACTTGCTTATTAATGCTCTCTGTTTTCAACATCTCGTGTCAGACTATAAATGAAAATATTTACCAAGCTAGTAGAATCCATTGCGACAGCTTCAAATAATGAACTCCTGGAGGGGAGGACGCTGGTGTGGAAAATGGAGATTGGAAAAAATGGATCGTCCTCCATTTGTTTGGTGCCTTTATTGACAATGCAGCAGAAAATGACGGACAGAAAGAGGATCTCACAGGCCAGCATTGTGCACTAATGATAGCAGAAGAAGAGAAGCTCCAGACTGAGACTTTAATAGAGAAGAGAAATATCCAATCAGATCAGAATGCTTTATAAAGGGAATAGCTTTTTAGCGAGGGAATGTCAGACCCTAAAATACTCTTCTTTAATTATATTTTAAGAGATACAATCATTTGAGAAAAAAACAACAACATTACATTACAACAACAACAAGTTACATCTTTTAATTAACATTAACATTTCTAAACATAATATTTTTAATAACTCATTTCTAATAACTGATTTCTTTTATCTTTATCTTTGATGACAGTAAATAATATTTGATTAGATACTTCAAAATAAGTCAATGTATAACAAAGGTTTGTTCTGTAGACAAACCTAAAAATATATTGCTTAAGGGGGCTAATGATATTGACCTTAAAATGCTTTAAAAACATTAAAATCTCCTTTTATTCTAGCTGAAATAAAACAGATATGACTTTATCCAGAAGAAAAATACTGGAAATACTGTGAAAAATTATGATGACAAAATTTGGGAAATATTTTAAAAAGAAAAATTCACAGGAGGTTAAATAATTAAGACTTCAACTGTATATACAGTCACTGGCCACTTTATTAGGTACACCTTACTAGCACTGGGTTGGACCCCATTTTGCCTTCAGAACTGCCTTAATCCTTCATGGCATAGATTCAACAAGGCACTGGAAATATTCCTCAGAGATTTTGCTCCAGATTCACATGATAGCATCACGCAGTTGCTGCAGATTTGTCAGCTGCACATCCGTGACGCAAATCTCCAGTTCCACCACATCCCAAAGGTGCTCTATTGGATTGAGATCTACTGTGGAGGTCATTTGAGTACAGTGAACCCATTGTCATGGTTAAGAAACCAGTCTGAGATGATTCGCACTTTATGACATGGTGTGTTATCCTGCTGGAAGTAGCCATCAGAAGATGGGTACACTGTGGTCATAAAGGGATGGACATGGTCAGTAACAACACTCAGGTAGGCTGTGGCGTTGACACAATGCTCAATTGGTACTAATGAGCCCAAAGTGTGCCAAGAAAATATCCCCCACACCATTACACCACCACCACCAGCCTGAACCGATGATACAAGGCAGGATGGGTCCATGCTTTCATGTTGTTGATGCCAAATTCTGACTCTACCATCTGAATGTGGCAGCAGAAATCAAGACTCATACCAGGCAACGTTTTTCCAATCTTCTATTGTCCAATTTTGGTGGGCCTGTGTGAATTGTAGCCTCAGTTTCCTGTTCTTAGCTGACAGGAGTATCACTCGGTGTGGTCTTCTGCTGCTGTAGCCCATCCGCCTCAAGGTTGGACGTGTTGTGTGTTCAGAGATGCTCTTCTGCAGACCTCGGTTGTAACGAGTGGTTATTTGAGTTACTGTTGCCTTTCTATAAGCTGGAATCAGTCTGGTCATTCTCCTCTTACATCAACAAGGCATTGGCGCCAACAGAACTGCCGCTCACTGGATATTTCCTCTTTTTCAGACCATTCTATATAAACCCTAGAGATGGTTGTGCTTGAAAATCCCAGAAGATCAGCAGTTCCTGAAATATTCAGACCAGCCCATCTGACACCAACAACCATGCCGTGGTGAGTGTTTAATCGCAGAATAAAAAGATATTGCAGTGTTAGATTTTTCCATTATCCTGCAGCTCTTTAACTAACCTTCAAAATGTATTTGTGATATCTGACCATACCTTTCAACATTGGGATGTAAAAATAAGGGATATTACCAGCAAATACAATAGCAAACAGTTCAGCTTATTAAAATTAATAGCTATAATAATGAAATAAAAATCAAGCTATCAAATCATTGGCCGTTTCTTTACTGTATAACTTACACATTCTGATTAAAGAGCAACGAATGAATCTCTTATTCATATATATATATATATTTTCCATTTGATTACATTAAATAACAGGTGTCACTTTAAAAATGCACACATCTAATGTTATAATGAAAGCTTTCGATTGCTTTCCTAATTTTTAATGCTCATTTAGGATGAAATAAGTTGTGTTTGAAACCCCCCCACCAAGATCGACATCTTTAGATATTATTATTAATAATTATGTGTTTATATCTGTTTAAACATGCACCCAAAAGCCAGACTTTCGCTCCACTTCAAATCGCGTGTACAGAATCCGTTTGGGAAACAGCATCTCCACTATGGAGCGCGTCAGCTGACAGTCATGCACCACTATATGACTGTTTTGAGGATTGCATAGGAGGTCTGAGGGCACTTGTAATAAAAAGGAAAGGGAATCGCGCCATTTTTATATTCATTTCAAAGTGTTTTCATGCCTAAACAAAGCAAAAACACAGAACAGATTCATATTTAAGAGCAAGGGGCGGCCCCTGGTGGTTCGGCGGTATGGGTTGCATATAGGTAGGCTCTGCTTTTTAATGTATATTTGCCACCTTTCAGAGAAAGACTGAAAATATGGGAGAAATACGGGAAAATACCTTTATGGGATGACAGCAGGATAGAACTGCAAAATATAGGAGAATCCCGGGAAAAACGGGAGGGTTGACAGGTATGTATCTGAGTAATCAATTAGCAAATTGCACCAGTGTGACTTTCCTTGAGTGGATTAGAAACAAAACAAAACAGCAGTAATGCAACATTTAAGACAGAAAATTACACATGCTCCTAAGTAGGCTGCAGCAAATACTCTCATCCCATTGACCGCGCCGTTAGTTTTCTAATGTCATATTAATGCTTCATCTGTTTATGTGGAGCTGAGAAGATGATCCTGACTGTCCTGCATCCTAATGTTCACGTTTCGCTCTCGGCGGCACATCTCGACTCATTAGGCTGGACACCACAGGTAAACCAGTTCTCATTAGGCTCTTTCTAGCCCACTAACAAACCCAACGAACCCAACAAGGAGAAGACATGTTCATCTCCAAACATACATTATATGCCGCATGTGCTGTTATTATCTAGGAGATTCTGAGAGCTGGTGAATGAGGTACATATGTAAACACTTCATTATCGGGACGCTCTGTTTGTTTGGAGGACAGTCTGTTCTCTTGAAATCAACACATGCAGCAGGCTCATCGGAAATACATGCTTCAGGCTACATTTTGGAAAAACTTTTAATTTTGGTGACTGTCGCTTTAAATTCAAATGAGATTGGGCTCTTTTTAAAAGAGGGCGGAGCTACAAATGCTTATATGTCAGCATAGTGGCAGATTAAAAAACAAGACTAACTTTCTATGCTAATGAGGGAGAGATTGTCACTAGTGGGCGGGGCTTTCCCCCTCTGATGACACGTACAAAGGGAGAATGTCAATCAAAGTGTTTCTGCAGACTGTTTTAATCAAGTGTGATTATAAAAAATACAATTAATAAATGTTTACTGTTAGAAGCTGGTTATATTCACACACGGACTCCACACAACTGAGTTTAAAGCCCTTATAAAGGTGATTTTTGCATAATGTCTCCCTTTTAAAGCATCTATGAGCAAAAACAGTCAATCAAAATACGAGATTCATTCGATGATCTTCACTAAAAGACTAGTAACTTTAATCAGAATGTATATTTAAATGATCCCTTATTTTCACACATCAATGTTGACAGTTGTGAACATATGCTTGAGTAATTGGCGGTTCATTCTGCTGTGGCGACACCTGATAAAGCAGAAAATAAGCCGAAAGGAAGGTGTGCGAGTGATTGAGAATGCAATGTCAGAATGGTATTGTGTAGGATCGTTTCAAAACAGTGGTTTGCACTCACTGGTCACCTTACAGCATGAAGGTCGCTGGATTGAGACCACCACAGTCCAAACACATGCGCCAAAGCAAAATTGAATAGTGTATGTGTGAATGCGAGAGTGTGTGGGTGCTTCCCAGCGCTGGGTTGTGGCTTGAAGGGCATCCGCTGTGTAAAACCTACGCTGGAATAGTTGGCGGTTCATTCCGCTGTGGCGACCTCTGAAATAGAGACTAAGCCCAAGGAAAATTAATAAATGAATATTTTTATGGATTTCAATAATGTCTTTAAATAGGAGTTTAACAAATTATTAATAAAATATTGGAGGACTTAAATTACAACAAATAATGAGTTAATGCTTAAACTTTATCTTAAGACAAAACATCCATGCTTGGGAAAAGCTGCATATAAACAAATATCTAATGAACAACATTAATCTACTTAAATTATATTTCAGCTCAAATAAATGACATTTTAAAATTAGAATAAAACAACATGAACCTTCTTAAGGTTCTTTTCCAGTTGAATAATACACTCACACACTTGAAATCAGAATTATTAGCCCCCCGTTTATTTTTTTTCCTCAATTTCCGTTTAACGGAGACAAGATTTTTTTTCTCAACACATTTCTAAACATAATAATTTTAATAACTCATCTCTAATAACTGATTTATTTTATCTTTGTCATGATGACAGTAAATAATATTTGACTAGATATTTTTCAAGACACTTCTATACAGCTTAAAGTGACATTTAAAGGCTTAACTAGGTTAATTAGGTTAACTAGGCAAGTTATTGTATTACGATGGTTTGTTCTGTAGATTTTTGAAAAAAATATATAGCTTAAAGGGGTCTAATAGGTTTGACCTTAAAATGGTTAATAAAAAATTTGCTTTTATTCTAGCCGAAATAATACAAATAAAACTTTCAATCTTTTTAAGAAAAAATATTATCAGACATACTGTGAAAATTTCCCTGCTCTGTTAAACATCATTTGGGAAATATTTAAAAAAGAAAAATAAGAAATAATGATTCTGACTTTAACTGGGTGTGTGTGTATATTTATATTTTATACCATTTTATTAGGTACACCTGTCCAACAGCTCATTAACGCAAATTTCTAATCAGTCAATCACATGGCAGCAACTCAATGCATTTAGGCATGTAGACATGGTCAAGAAGATCTGCTGCAGTTCAAACAGAGCATCAGAATGAGGAATAAAGGTGATTTAAGTGACTTTGGACGTGGCATGGTTATTGGTGCCAGACGGGCTGGTCTGAGGGTTTCAGAAACTGCTGATCTACTAGGATTTTCAAACACAACTGTCTCTAGGGTTTACGGAGGTCTGAAAAAGAGAAAATATCCAGTGAGCGGCAGTTCTGTGGGCGCAAATGCCTTGTTGATGCCAGAGGTCAGAACAGAATGGCCAGACTGGTTCCAACCAATAGGAAGGCAACCGTAACTCAAATAACCACTTGTTACAACTGAGGTCTGCAGAAGAGCATCTCTGAATGCACAACACGTCCAACCTTGGTGAATGGGCTACAGCAGCAGAAGACCACACCGGTCAGCTATAAACAGGAAACAGAGTCTAGAATTCGCACAGGCTCACCAAAACTGGACAATAGAAGATTGGAGAAACGTTGCCTGGTCTGATGAGTATCGATTTCTGCTGCAACATTCGGATGGTCGGGTCAGAATTTGGCGTCAACAACATGAAAGCATGGATCCATCCTGCCTTGTATCAACAGTTCAGGCTGGTGGTGGTGGTTTTATGGTGTGGGGGATATTTTCTTGGCACACTTTGGGTCCTTTAGTACCAATTGAGCATCATGTCAACGCCATAGCCTACCTGAGTATTGTTACTGACCATGTCCATTGTAGGAATGAAAATTATCATATGCATTTGTTTATATGACAAAACATGTCTTTTTGACTCAAGAAGGTCCATACTGGCTCCAAAGGCAGATACTGATAAGATCAGGGCCTGGTGTGTGGACTTTGGGGGTTTTACGATGTGGTCACATGTTGATTGGTCAGTTTGAATGTCTCAGCATTTGGGCTTTAGTCACATGGTCGAGAAAGATACAAAATAGGTGGTAAAACGCTGCTCTGCCTCTTTTCATGGCCGCTCTTTTCCTGACCTGTCTTTTCCTGGTCTGCTTTCCTGCTCTCCTCCTCTGGAGTCTATCTTCTCTGACTCTACTGCAATCAGGCTAACTTCTGGGCCTGCTCTCTGTGTCTCTCCTTCTACCTCTGGTAACTTTAATTTTATATTTAAGCTGGGTACAATTTATATCATATGTTTTATCATTTCATATTTGATCATTTTATACAGTTATTTTGTAACTAATTCAGTTGTAACCATAGAGAATTATTGTCATTAAATCATCTCATTTTCAAGTATTTGTGAGTTACTTTTTGATTTAACATCAACACTTAACTGTTCCATATTGCAATACAATACAATCACATAATATCAACGCTCTCCCACATTTATAGCTATTAATACTGCCCTTATTTCCGTTTTTGGTATAAGATTGCAGAAGAATGGTTTGACTAGAATGTTCAGTTTTTTACCATCAATACTGATAACTTTTTAGTCATGCAGCAGAACTGCAGTTCGAACCGCTGTGGTTTTAAAACCATTCTAACACCATCCCTTTATGACCACAGTGTACTCATCTTCTGATGGCTACTGCCAGCAGGATAACACACCATGTCATAAAGCACGAATCATCTCAGACTGGTTTCTTGAACATGACAATGAGTTCACTGTACTCAAATGGTCTCCACAGTCACCAGAACTCAATCCAATAGAGCACCTTTGGGATGTGGTGGAACGGGAGATTCGCATCATGGATGTGCAGCCGACAAATCTGCAGCAACTGCGTGATGCTATCATGTCAATATGGAGCAAAATCTGAGGAAAATTTTCAGTACCTCGTTGAACCTATGCCACAAAGGATTAAGGCAGTTCTAAAGGCAAAAAACAGTCCAACCTTGTACTTGTAAGGTGTACCATGGTTTCCGCTACATTCATTCGTCTGTGGCGGGGCGCCACACCAAAATTCATCCCGCCACGGCTACATTACAGCTTCTCATTCAAAACATTCTGTCATTTTTTCTAAATAGCAGGTTATAAATCGCACCAAAAACTTATATAAAAAAGATAATTGTAACAGCGCAAACTTTTCTGTAATCGTAGTAGCGCTGTGCGTTCTTTGTTTAACCCTTTAAGGTGACGTGCTGACTGACTGACAGGTGCGTGAGGCCAGCAAACACGGTGTAGATTTCAGTTATGATGAACAGTTTCCATAATTATATTTTATTTATAGATAAAGGTCTGTGGCTCTGCATACAATGACTTTATCTTGCTGGAATTTACAGCCATTTCACTTTACTTCAAGACGCATTATTGCCGCTCTGTAGGTCTGTTGGAGACATTCATAAATATTCCTAGCAAATCTAATTAATGTTGGAGACATACTCGCTACATAAACACCCTAAATCACACTTCAGCAGCATTTATTTGAGAGCGCACAAGATAATCTGCACTTGAGCAGCATGTATTTGAGGGCGTGCAAGAAGTTTTGTGAACGAGCAGAGGAAATCAGCGCTCAAGCACAGAGATTGACATGCTCGTAGGCTATTACATGAAAGCGATCTCGACTTAATACTGTGCTCATGTCATTTGTCAATGAAATAACGCCACATGTAGATGGTAGATCTGTGTAAAATGCCCACCAGAGTCTGCCGCCACAGCTGGAACAAATCCAGGAGGAGACACTGGGTGTACCTAATAGTGTGTGTGTGTGTGTGTGTGTGTGTGTGTGTGTGTGTATTATATGTATATAATTTTATATCATTTTTTTTGCATGGTCACATGATCAATGTAATGATGTGATGTTTACTCATATTTTCCAGCCAAAATAAATGATTTTAGCTTTAATAATATTTACTTCATGCATGTTTTCAGTCCATGCACAATGCACTGGATGTTTAAAATTGTTAATAAACAATATTCATCTTGCTCAAAATAAATCAAATGATAGCTGTATACAGCAGTATTGAAGTGCACAGGGTCAGTGAGTAGTGCTGGCTATTAATAAGTTGAGTGTGTAGTAAACAATTCTCACTTTGTTGGCAGAAAACAACACTTTTATTCTGAAACTGAAGGTCAAAGGTCACTTGAACTCACTGTGTGTGGGTGAGGTCAGCTATTTTTCATTCCTGCTGCTTTAGTATTTGGGTTAGATATTTTACAAGCATCTTTTACACAGTGTATTGTTCTGATGTTTTAGCATCAGTAGTTTGTAGTTGAAAATAATGAAATGCCAGCTCAAATAGTGATTTCTTGTTATATTAGCAACAATAAGCTAGAATCATTCATTAAATTTGCTTCGGCTTGGTTACCTATTTATCAGGTATCGCAAACTATTCCGGCATATGTTTTACACAGCGGATGGCCTTCTAGCCACAACACAGTACTGGAAAACCCCCGTACCACTCATATTCACACACACTTATACACTACGGCCAATTTAGTTCATCCAGTTCACCTATAGTGCATGCAGCCTCCACATGCAACATGCAAACTCCACACAGAAATGCCAACTGACCCAGTTGGAGCTCGAACCAGCGACATTCTTGCTGTGAGGTGACAGTGCTAACCACTGAGCAGCCCCATAAAAATATACATACTGAACAAAGTTAGATTACAAAATCTATATTTTTATTCTATTTATTTTCTTTATTACTAATATCAATACATTCTTATAATAAGTTTATGTAAAAAATCTTTTTTTAAAGTCTTTTGCTTACCAAGGCTGCATTTATTTGAGCAAAAATTCTGTAAAAACATTAAAATTGTAAGGTATTACAACAGATCGGCATTTGAATATCTATTAAAATGTAACATATAGATTTTTCCCATCATTTTCTCCAGTCTTCATGATCCACATCCAGTACGTGACCTTCAGCTGCTTCTGAACCTTTGACATTTTCATTTTTAGATTTACCTGGTGTGTATTACACTGCAGGCATGTGTTATTTGTTTCATTCAGATGTAGACGCAGTAGAAATAAGCCAGTAAATACAAACAAATTAATGGAGTGTTGGGAGCTTTCATAATTTACAATGAACACCAACACACATTTAGTTCAATTTAAGTGTATTTTGATACTAATTATCAGCAAGAGTTATTATTCCTCACCAAAACTAATGCATTTCAAAATTATTTCAGTCATTCATTTTCCTTCAGCTTAGTCCCTTTATTCATCGGGGGTCAGCACATTAGAAATAACCGCCAACTTATCCAGCATATGTTTTACGCAGCGGATGCCCTTCTAATCGCTACCCAGTACTGGGAAACACCCATACACACTCATTCACACTCAAACATTACGGCTAATTCAGTTTCTTCAATTCACCTATAGTGCATGTGTTTGGACTGTGGGGGAAACCCACGCCAACACGAGGAGAACATGCAAACTCCACACAGAAATGCCAACCGACCCAGCAGGAGCTCAAACCAGCAATCTTCTTGCTGTGAGGTGACAATGCTAACCACTGAGCCACTATATTTCAAATATTAACCAGTCAAATGAAACTTTTTTTTTATTTCAGCATTTCCATGGCCATATTTCATAAAATGCTACAAGGGTATTAAAAAAAACCAGCTAATTTTTCTGAAATGTTGAGAAATTTGAAGAAAAGAAAAAAAAAAACCTCTTATTTTGCTTGTTTTTTCTTAGACAATTTTATTATGTGTAACACTTAAAGGGCACCTATAACGAAAATTATCTTTTGTAAACTGTCTGGACAGAACTGTGTGTAGGTATAGTGTGTCCACAGTTATATTGGGGTAATATAAAGACAATAAGTCTCTTTTTTTTTATTTACTGACATTAAAATAGGATCCAAATCCCTCTCATTATGAGGCCGACCGCAACGTGATGTAGGAGTGCAGCTTCCCCGCCCACCGAATTGATTGACAGACACATATTAACACGCCTCCTTATATAGTCATGTCCACAAGACAGGACGTGTGCAAAGCAACTGGGATTAAAAGATCTGTTCAGCTCTCTGTGATCATCACTCATCATCAAATGTGATCAAGAGTGAGTTTTGAAAGTTTGAAATGTTTTTAAAACAGTGCATGTTTGTAATAAATACAGTAAAATCGCTGTAATTAATCACCACAGCCGAGTGTCAGTACAATTACAAAAGAAGACGCTTCAATCCTGGTTTGTGGACGTTAAATCAGGTTTATTTTGTATATTAACATAACGGATATCATACAGCAGTGGATATTAATGTGTATCCCGTCATATTTGCAGTGCAAAAACAGAGCAAAGTTAAACGCGAGCGCTGTGTGTGTGAACTTTATAATGACATTGTGTGACTCGTTGTAGAAAGCCTTGAATTAACTCCACATCAAATAATAGTTGGGAAAGTTCTTACTGTAGTATTTCTCACCGACGTTATGTACGATCTGCTTTATGTCTGTCACTGTGCTGTTTATCTGACACAGCAGGAGATGAGGACACTCTGATTTGCATGTGGGAACGGTGGGCGGGGAGAACTAGCTCATTTGCATTAAAGGCACAGGCCACAAAAACAGCAACATTGTGTTCAAAGCAGAAAATCCCAACATCCTAAAAGGTATAATAAATAATCTGATGGGTTTGAGCTGAAACTTTACAGACACATTCTGGAGACACAAAAAAAGTAGATTAAATCTTGGAGTAAAATAGGTGCCCTTTAAAATAGTCAAACTCAAAGAAAGGGAATAAGCAAGAAAGGCCAGTTGTGCCCACAGAGCAAAGCACACATGCAAAATAATAAACATATATTACTTTTCACTTTATATATACTAAATTATTAGCCATCCTCAAATTTTATTTTCTTTTTTAAATATTTCCCAAATTATGTTTAACAGAGGACGGAATTTTTCAGTGTTTCCTACAGACATTTTTCTTAGAACGCAAAATTACCCATTATGCTTTGCGTCTATGTGCAAGGAGAATGCTAAGAACTTCCGGTTGGCAGCTTTTGCGTATAAACAGTCACATTTGGACAGCATTGAAATTAAAGTTTGAATCTATTTTACCTGCTTTTATCATCTTTGAACTAATACTGTTGTCGATCAGCGCCACCTCCTGGACTGATCATTTAAAAAATGTGGTCTAATAGGATGGAAAACAACTGCTGTGAGGCATTTTCCTCTCGTTGTCAGATGGCATCCTCTGCCGTTTAACGTTAAATGAAGCCTCGTCATCGCTAAAGTCAACATTTTCTCTTTCTGTCAAATATATAACCAGCACAAACAAATGTAGTTCACCATAATGTTTGACACAACACGTAGCCTGTACTGTCCCACTAACACACAGATTTAATAACTGTGACAAAGTGAAAATAAAATAACAGTGAAATACAAGCCGTGGTAAATACAACACATTAAATAAAACACAAACGCCTCGCGATTAGAATGAACATGCAAATCAGCCAGCAGAGTATCAGTCACGGACTTTTATTGGTCATTTTTGTAAACTTTATGACTATGACTATGCCAGTAATCTTGTTAAATCGCAATCTGCCAGTAATCGCAGTGAAGTTTTGCGTGTTTGTGTGTGTGTGTGTTTAGAAGAGCCGCTGAGCTAACAGCTGACAGGCTGGGTCTCACACAAACACACACACACACTGTATTTCTGACGGCAGACACGTGAACTAGGAGAACGTTTTTCTCTCGCGCTTGAATCACATCTGACAGATTATAACGGCTTTAACAGACACCTTTGAAAGTTGTGTGTCACAAAAAACACTCCGCAATCCATAATAAACGCTACTGAAAACCATTTTCTGCGCACAAATGACCTATTGTAAACGCTGTAAACGGAAGTTCTAACCATTATACCGGAAGACGCTGGTCGCTATTGCGCCCCCAATGCAGCAGCCAAGAAAAAGGTCTTTAATATTTTTCTTCTGGAGAAAGTCTTATTTTATTTCAGCTAGAATAAAAGCAGTTTTTAATTTAAGGTAATTATTATTAGCCCTCTAAAAAGCTAATTTTTTTTTCTGATTGTCTACAGAACCAACCAGGGCTTGACATTAACATCCTCCAACCCGCCAAATGCGGATAGATTTCAGCGGTGGCGCGCAAGACAGACACTCCCACTAGCCACTTGGGCTGGTTGAAAATTATTTTCCCGGTTAATAATTCTTAAAAGCAGCGTTCGACAATAAGAATGGTCCAATATGCATGCAAAGGTGAACTTAGAATTGAGAAGCGACACAACTGACAAAAATAATTGCATGAGCAAAAGCAGGTGAATACCGAATGAGAGGATAATCACTCGTGCTAACAGCTGAGGTAATGCGCGCGACTGTTTATAACGCGTGCGCGCTCCTGATTCCTTGCGTGAAGCAACTGTGTCTAGAAACACAACTGATGTGATCGGTTCTCTTTCGAATAGACTAGACAAAAAGTGATAAACATGCACCCACAGTCTTGCTGCTTTCAAGAGTTCCAGATTTGTCTTTTTGTAAGCAGCACCGGTTGTATCGCTTTAACTATTCCTTGAACAGATTATTTACGTGATCATCCATTCATTATGACACACGGTGTTTTTTTTTACCTGCTTTCTTTTGCGTTAATATGGTTTAATTATCATTTTTTTTTTACAATAACATTGCTTTAATAGGAGATTAACTCCCCATTTATGTGTAGTTAACTGGTGATCTGGGACCTTTAGCCAGGACAGATTACTGTGCATATGTTTTGTTAAATAAAAAAGTATAGTATACAGCTATATATTGCTTGTTTTGACATTTAAAATGTGTGGCTAATAAATAAATAATTTATGTTTGGTGTGGTCAGAAATTTGGAAAACCCTTCATTTTGAGGTCTGAAAATTATGTAAAATAAAACTAATTGTAATACTCATGATGACCCATTTGTAGGGCCAGACGGAATCTGCTGGCGTTTTTTGCTATTTCTGCTGAGAATTTTGGTAAAAATCTGCGGATTTCTGCGGAATTATTTTGGGAGTATCATTACTAAAACCTTAATATGTGAAATAAAAAATAATATCTTTTTAACTTTTATTTAATGTTTAAAATTTAAATCCAATTAGATTCACTTTATTTGGTAAACGAAGCAGATCTCCTATAATATCTCTACTAAAAGACAGAAAATATTACTGTACAAACTGTATTGTACATAAATCAGATGAACATTTTCATATTAGTCAGTAATATTACTGTAATTAATAAAAAAACTGAATAAATATAGATTTACACACATTTACTCAAGTAAATAAACAGAATTAATGATGGGCTAAACATCTGCGGAAAATCTGCGGAATTCTGAACACGCAGATTCCGTGTGGGCCCATTTGCTCATGATTATCGAGCAAGCTCGTACAAGACACACAAAAAGTTAAATGAATGAGGAGGCATGTGGAGATAACACAAAATTTAAATGAAGTAATTTTAGCACGTCAAACTCATATTTATGTGTATAAAATATATTTTCCCAACAATAAAATTGTGGCTAGTGAAAATGGCGAGTGGCTAATAATGTTAAAAAACTACTAGCCACAATGGCTGGTGATCAAAAAAGTTAATGTCAAGCCCTGGAACCAACCATCGTTATACAATGACTTGCCTAATTAAGCTAATTAAGCCTTTAAATTGCACTTTAAGCTGATTACTAGTATCTTGAAAAAATATTTTATACTTTTTTTTTTTTATTACAAAACTACTAAGGTCAATATTATTACCCAATTATTTGTACTCAATATTATTACCCAATTATTTGTACTATTATTTGTGCTCAATATTATTCCCCAATTATTTGTACTCAATATTATTACCCAATTATTTGTACTCAATATTATTCCCCAATTATTTGTACTCAACATTATTACCCAATTGTTTGTACTCAACATTATTACCCAATTGTTTTTACTCAACATTATTACCCAATTGTTTGTACTCAACATTATTACCCAATTGTTTGTACTCCACATTATTACCCAATTGTTTGTACTCAATATTATTACCCAATTGTTTGTACTCAATATTATTACCCAATAATTTGTACTCAATATTATTACCCAATAATTTGTACTCAATATTATTACCCAATTATTTGTACTCAATATTATTACCCAGTTATTTGTACTCAATATTATTACCCAGTTATTTGTACTCAATATTATTACCCAATTATTTGTACTCAATATTATTACCCAGTTATTTGTACTCAATATTATTACCCAATAATTTGTACTCAATATTATTACCCAGTTATTTGTACTCAATATTATTACCCAATTATTTGTACTCAATATTATTACCCAATTATTTGTCCTTAATATTATTACCCGATTATTTTTTCTCAATATTATTACCCGATTATTTGTACTCAATATTATTACCCGATTATTTTTACTCAATATTATTACCAGATTATTTTTACTCAATATTATTACCCAATTATTTTTACTCAATATTATTACCAGATTATTTTTACTCAATATTATTACCCAATTATTTGTACTCAATATTATTAACCGATTATTTGTTCTCAATATTATTACCCAATTATTTGTACTCAATATTATTACCCAATAATTTGTACTCAATATTATTACCCAATAATTTGTACTCAATATTATTACCCAATAATTTGTACTCAATATTATTACCCAATTATTTGTACTCAATATTATTACCCAATTATTTGTACTCAATATTATTACCCAATTATTTGTACTCAATATTATTACCCAATTATTTGTACCCAATATTATTACCCAATTATTTGTACTCAATATTATTACCCAATTATTTGTACTCAATATTATTACCCAATTATTCGTACTCAATATTATTACCCAATTATTTTTACTCAATATTATTACCCAATTATTACCCATTATTAAACAACTTTTGTCTAATGTCTAATTTAGTTACACCTTTAAAATCACACTAAGCTGAATACTAGTATCTTGCAAAATAACTAGTAAAATATTATGTTGTCAAAACAAAAAAATCAGTAATCATAAAACGTTCCACAAATAAAGTATTTTAAGAAAGAATGGTTTAGAAAATGTCAAAAATCGACAGACGAGTTCGTTCATCTCCTGCAGATTTTCGTTGATGGACTATAAATACCGGAGCTGGTCCACAAACAGCCTCTTCTGACTCACTGGTGTCTGTAATAGCTGGAGCTGCACTTGTTTGATTAGCCACTTCACCCTCCACTGTTCCTTCACTTCTGATTCAAACTGCGGTAATGCTGGTCATTCTGCATTAAAGAGCCTCTGACTGATGTTTACGTCGGTATGTTGGCTTTGAAATACCATCCTAGTCTGCTTCAGCTGGACTCCCGCTTAACTGCTGCATACAATATTAATAAATACTTTGAATTTTCTTTCTATACATTTATAAAAAAAAAAACATTGGATTAAAAGCAAAGTCCCTTTAAGGCAAGTCTTTTCGCTCGGCGGCCATCTTTAAAACGTCGCTCGGGCAGTATGCTCGAGCATTCTGTCTGAATTGGGAAAGATAAAATTCTCCAAAATTGCCTGCCAAGCTTACGATTAAATTTCATAATAGAAATCACCAATAAAATTAAACAACAACTGTAAGTTTAGTTTAATTTCTAAGCTTTTGAATCACACAAAATCTTAGGAAACTCACGTCTGGTCCAAGACCCTCTCCCAGAGAATCTTCAGTCTGTATGAAATCACTGATTGGCTGCTGTACTAGTAGGCGGGGCTTCATTCGCCACATGACCATTACATTTTTCTCCATTTAAAACTATATGAGTGACATGTCTTGTGTATTCTTTGGTTAAAGCTATTTTTGCTTAGACACTGCAAGTAATTGTCACAAGTAACAGCGAACAAGCAGCAAGTTGGGTTTTTATAGTTCAGCTAACAATTATTATGTGCGATTATCGATGACGTTTAGCACATTGTGATTAAACAAAGGGTGCTAATGTGAGTGTTGACTGACACAAAACTCCAGGCGTAAAAGCATCATTAAAAAAATAACTCAAGCTTGATATTTTTGTTGTTGTTTGGGGAGCTGCATTAAAAACTGCTCAACCAATGCAAATCACAACCTTTTAATAACACGCAACGTGGCAATGCAACATGGGAAAAAAAAGATTTTTTGGGTAACACTTTATAATAACTACACACTATGAACTATTTATTAAGCATTAGCAAATAGTGAATTCATTATCTGTTAAGCATCATCTCTACACTGCATTAATAAACGTTAATAAGCAGTTTATAACTGAGGCTACAAATGCTGTATTCTTTGCTTACAACCACATTTATAATGCGTTTAATAATTGTACTTTCATACTTTGTTAATTATTCATTTTTTATTACTAAATTAAGAATTTAATTATTTACAAACCAGTTATTTACGCATGGCTAATTAAAAAAAAAATCATTCAGAATGAGTTAGTAAATGATTAATAAACTATTCAAATTAACATTTATATGTCTTATTATTCAGGCATATAGTAATAGTTAATTTGTATGTTAATAATTGCTTTATTAACTCAACTTCAGGCAGTTTTGTGACCTAATCTAAAGTGAGGACTATTCATGCTTTATAAATCCCTTATAAATGACAATTAAAGGCTCAGTTAAATTCTAAACAGGAAAAAAGAACAAACTTTATTCATTTCTATTCGTTTGAAGATACACAAATGAAACTGTATCAAATAAAAAAAAAAATCTTTGCAACCTGATCTAAAAATTACTGCACAGTTTAAACATTGCATCCTATTATATTGTTAAATTATTATATCGTTGTTGTTTTTTTTATCCAATTTTATGTTGTATTTTGACACTCCTGTTATTCAGCAATGTTTAAACTTTACAGTAATTTTACTTTTTAGATAAGATTGCAGAGATTATTGTTCATTTGATACTGAGCCTTTAATTGTCTTTTATAAGGGATTTATAAAGCATAACTAGTCCTCACTTTAGATTAGGTCACAAAACTGGATGAAGTTGACTTAATAAAGCATTTATTAACATACATAATAACCATTACTATATGCCTAAATAATACCATAAGTAGTGGTAACACTTTATAATAACTACACACTATAAATCATTTATTAAGCATTAGCATCTAGTGAATTCATTATTTGTTAAGCATTAACTCTACATTAATAAACGTTAGTAAGCAGTTTATAACTGGAGCTACAAATGCTGTATTCTTGACTTATAAGCACCTATATAATGTGCATAATAACTGTATTTTCATACTTAGTTAATGATTTATTTTTCATTACTAAATTAAGTATTGCATAATTTACAAACCAGTTGTATTTAAGAGTAGTTGAGGGTTTTTAGGATAATTCAGAATGAGTTAGTAAATGATAAATAAACTATTGAAATCAACATTTATGTCTTATTATTCAGGCATATACTAATAGTTAACTAATATGTTAATAAATGCTTTATTAACTCCACTTCATCCAGTTTTCTGACCTAATCTAAAGTGAGGACTATTCATGCTTTATAAATCCCTTATAGATGATCATTAAAGGCTCAGAATTAAATGAACAATAATCTCTGCAATCTTATTTAAATAATAAAATTACTGTAAAGTTTAAACATTGCTGAATAACAGGAGTGTTAAAATACGACATAAAACTGGATAAAACAACAACAATATAACAATATAATAAGATGCAATGTTTAAACTGTACAGTTATTTTATTTTAGGTAAGGTTGCAAAGATTTGTTTTTCATTTGAAGTGCAGTTTTATTTGTGTATCTTTAGATGAAAAGGAATGAATAATGTCAATTTTCCTGTTTAGAATTTAACTGAGCCTTTAATTGTCATTTATAAGGGATTTATAAAGCATAAATAGTCCTCACTTTAGATCAGGTCACAAAACTAGATGAAGTTGAGTTAATAAAGCATTTATTAACATACATAGTAACCCTTAACATATGCCTGAATAATAAGACATATGAATGTTGATTTTAAAAGTTTATTAATCATTTATAACTCATTCTGAATGATCCTAAAAACCCTCAACTACTTTTAAATACAAATGGTTTGTAAATAATGCGATACTTAATTTAGTAATGAAAAATAAATCATTAACAAATATGAAAGTACAAGTATTAAGCACATTATAAATATGTTTGTAAGTCAAGAATACAGCATTTGTAGCTGCAGTTATAAACTGCTTACAAACGGTTATTAATGTAGAGTTAATGCTTAACAGATAATGAATTAACTATTTGCTAATGCTTAATAGGTGATTTATAGTGTGTAGTTATTATAAAGTGTTACCAAAAATTCTTAGTAAGAAGTAGGACTTTTTTTAAGAGTAGGAGACTTTTATAAAGAATCTAAAAGCAACTTTCAGTAAAATTTGAGACTGATTTTTAAGTTCTGACTTAAGTGTTGTAAATCAAGGACTACAATGATTGAAACACAAAATGGCCGCCCTTGACCGACCTCTGAATGAGCCTATAAGGAGCCTGCAAGGATGACGTCACAGCAGCACGACACCATTCACTGATGAATTAATGCAATAAAATTATTCAATAATTTAAAATATCTTTAAGTAGTTTTGCATTATGTGAAAAAAAATACAAAGTACTTGCATTTTACACAGTCTTGCACAAAATGATTGATTGCATGGAGAAATGTGATGCTACTTAAATCATTGAGCTGATAAATCACATTATTGTAAATTGCGCTCTTAGCTGTATATAAAAGAAAGACCAAAGTTTAAAACTGGATTCAAAAAGAAAAGCAAACTAGTCCAAGGAGGAAGGTGTTCTTCTAGATGACATCCAGGGGGAACATAACTTTGTTCAAATAACCCAATGAGGCCACTCTCTGAAAGAACCCGAGCATCATGTGTTGACCCTGGCCATTTTGGCACAAGATCCAGGATCTTGTAATTGGCATCAAACACAACTTGAACATCGATGCTGTGAAATCCTTTTCTATTGACATATGCCTCCTTATTTACAGTCGGAGCAATGATGCGAACATGAGTGCCATCAATGGCTCCAACAACCCTAGGGAAGCCCTCAATCCTCATATAAGCCGCTTGCCTCATAAAAGCCGCTTGCTTTTTCTGTATAATTTGGAGGTCACTTGGAAAGTCAATGAACTGCCTTGTTATGTTTGGTGTTGTTAGTGCTGCTATAGTGTTGTTTATGACTCTGCTGACTGTGGATTGTGATGGGCGCAAGTCATCGCTGGTGGACTGCTGCATCTTTCCAGTTGCCAAAAAAATCATTATTACCTTCATTTCTGCAGTTAAGGCATTGTTCGTAGAGTGTGAGAAGTTTCTGACTATATTAGTTACAAAAAGAATACCTTCATGATCAAACGTTTTAGCAATTCCCTATCATCATATAATTGCAGCACATTGTTTTGTTCTTGAAAGGTGCGTGATCTCCTCTGCTGCCATCTTGTTACTCCTAACTACATTTACATTTAGCAGAAGCTTTTATCCAAAGCGACTTACAAATGAGGACAAGGAAGCAATTTACACAACTATAAGAGCAGCAGTGAATAAGTGCTATAGACAAGTTTCAGGTGTGTAAAGTCTAAGAAGCTAATTTTTTTTTTTTTGAGAGAGAGAGAGAGAGTACAGTTAGTGGTATAGCCAGAGAGGCAGTTACAGATTAGGAAGGAAAGTGGAGACTAAACAGTTGAGTTTTTAGTGGTTTCTTGAAGACAGCAAGTGACTCTGCTGTTCTGATGTAGTTAGGGAGTTCATTCCACCAACTGGGTAGATTGAATGTGAGAGTTCAGGAAAGTGATTTCTTCCCTCTTAGGGATGGAACCACGAGGCGACGTTCATTCACAGAACGCAAGTTTCTGGAGGGCACATACATCTGGAGGAGTGAGAGCAGATAAGGAGCAGGAAAGCCAGAGGTCGCTTTGTAAGCAAACATCAGAGCTTTGAATTTGATGCGAGCAGAAACTGGCAGCCAGTGCAAACGGGTGAGTAGCGGAGTGACATGTGCTCTTTTGGGTTCATCAAAGACCACTCGTGCTGCTGCGTTCTGAAGTAGCTGAAGAGGTTTGATAGAATTAGCTGGAAGCCCGGCTAGTAGAGAGTTGCAATAATCCAGTTTGGAGAGAACAAGATTAACTAAGTTAAGATACATCTCAAACACTCCTAAATAATTGAGGAGCTGAGACCAAGTCTTAATACTTAAGAACCTTTATAAATCACACTTAATCTTAAGTCTAGAAATAAAAGTAAACCGAAGTCATTCTTAGAATTTTGACACACTTAAGAGTAAAATTCTACACTGAGCAGCTTTATACATACGGCCTGGTTTCCAAGATCTCACATTCAAATTGTGTACTACCAAAAGAAAGAGAGAACAGATAAAACTGTTTGTTGTGCAAGAGTTGTAGGCTAAATGTCAGTTTTGTTTGCCGTTTTGTAATGAGACATGAGTGCCACCTTAAACCTGATGTTCCAGTCTTGTGACTGCTAAAGGGTAAAATTGAGATATCACATCGCGCAAAGGGTATTTTTGAAAAAGACTCCCATACATCAGACCTGCCTAAAACTGATCGTTTTCTAATGCAAGCCGAATGTCCTACAGTGCATCTTCACTTTGCTGTCCCATGTTGGTAAAGCCCGCTCTGAGGACCGTTATGCAGATGACGCGCACACAGACTGTACGAAAAAAAAAAGCACGTGCAGAAAGCACTGGTCATGCGTTCAACAGTCGTGAGCACTGGCTGTACCGGTGCTCAATAACAATGAGGAAATCACAGATATGCTGTTCTGAAATAATGTCGGGACTTGGGAACTCTATATTGTTAGAACGCCCGCTCCCGTTCAAATTACCCCGGAGACACCAACCGCTACAGCATTATATTCGGAATTTATTTACGTGCTGCAAGAAATCTGGTCAGGTACCCCTGGTCTACATCCCCTCTGGGAGCCTCTGGTTAGGGTGTGAGCCCCGCCTTGTGGTGCCATCACATAGAGGCTATAACCCATTGACTGCCGCTCCACCAAACAGTTGACCATGTTTTGACTGTTTTAAATGATGACTGTTAAAGTCATTTAAAGAATGACTGTTTAAATAAGGGTTTACACACACAGCATTATTGGTTTAAAAAAAAAAAAAAAACAATCCTGATGCACTGCTACACTTGATTTTGGTTTTATTCTTTAAAAAAAATTATAATAATAATTCTTGATGGTGTAGTTAAAGGGATAAGTCACTCCAAACCTTTCCATTCAATGTTTCTCGCTGCTGGAATGATCTTCTCATTCCCACTTGGACTGCGGATACACTAAAAACCCATCTCTTTCTAGAACACTTGAACCCTGGTGAATAATACCAAAACCACCTATAGAAGCACTTTCTCCAACTACTAAAACACTACTCTAGCACTGTTGCGGAAAAAAGTGAAGAGGGTTGCAGAGTCACGTAAGACAATGAAGAGTGGGGCGGGGCTGTGTGTGAGGGGGGGAGGGGGGGTCGGTAAAATTAGGTGCCAGATCAGATTTCAGAGGTACTATCTATCTATCTATCTATCTATCTATCTATCTATCTATCTATCTATCTATCTATCTATCTATCTATCTATCTATCTATCTATCTCCCCATATACTCATCCATCCATCGATTTATAATATCAATCCATCGAGCCATCTAGATCCATCATCCATCTATCCATCCATCCATATCCACGCCCCACATACTCATCCATCCATCTATCTAGCCATCCATCTATTTATATCCACCCCCATATACTTATCCATCCATCGATCCATCCATCTATCTATCTATATTCACCCCCATATACTCATCCATTCATCGATTTATAATATCCATCCATCAAGCCATCTAGATCCATCATCCATCCATCCATCCATCCATCCATCCATATCCACGCCCCATATACTCATCCATCCATCCATCCATCCATCCATCTATCTATCTAGCCATCCATCTATTTATATCCACCCCCCATATACTCATCCCTCGATCCATCCATCCATCCATCCATCCATATCCACGCCCCATATACTAATCCATCCATCCATCCACTTAGCCATCCATCTATTTATATCCACCCCCCATATACTCATCCATCCATCCATCCATCCAGCCATCCATCTATTTATATCCACCCCACATATACTCATCGATCGATCCATCCATCCATCCATCCATCCATCCATCCATATCCACGCCCCATATACTCATCCATCCATCCATCTATTTAGCCATCCATCTATTTATATCCACCCCCATATACTCATGCATCAATCCATCGATCCATTCATCCATCCATCCATCCATCTCCACGCCCCATATACTTATCCATCCATCCATCCAGCCATTCATCTATTTATATCCACCCCCCATATACTCATCCATCAATCCATCGATCCATCGACCCATCCATCCATCCATCCATCCATCCATCCATCCATCGATATAATCAATCCATCCATTTATATCCACCCCCCCATATACTCATGTATCCATCCATCTATCTATAAAAAAATAAAATCAGACTTAAATACACTGGGCCTAAATACATAGGAGCTAACCAGATAATAGGGTAACTAGGAGTGGGGACAGTCACTGGGGCAAAAAAAGTCACACCCACCAGGCTTAAATACACAGGATCTAATAAGATAATGAGGTAACAAGGGTCACTGGGGCAACTAACATGGGTAACCACAGGGATTAACAAGGAAGCAGCACAGAGACTAAAAGCAGGAGGTGACAATGGAAACCCCACAGCAACAAAGGGAAGTGAACATAACAGGGTGGCCAGGGTGTCCCTATCATACATCTGGCATAATGTGGCGTCAGGTACGACCCAAGTGTTTAATTAACTAGTTTCAGGCTTGTGATGTGAAAATGATACATGCATATGCCATATTGTTTAAATAGCAAATGCATTTCTGCCCATATGCTAGTTTACGTGCGTGCTGATATGAAAGCAAGGTGTGTTCAGGTGTATCACTGGTGTGTTGCTAGTTTGAGGCAAATTCAATCATTAATTTCCTTCGGCTTAGTGCCTTATTTATCAGGGGTTGCCACAGCGGAATGAATCGCCAACTATTCCAGCATATGCTTTACGCAGTGGATGCTCAGCCGTGACCCATTACTGGGAAACAACTATACACCCTCATTCACAGACACTCACTCATATGCTAAAGCAGGTCGCACAATGGATGCGCTGCTTGCCGTCTCAACATGGCGCACACATGACAGTTGGAAGTATCACACACCACATTTGCATGTTATTTAAAATGAAACTATTCAATGGAGCTCTTTGGCATGGCTGAAATATGAACAGTGTCGTGGCTGGTCGCCGCGGACAGCTGCTGACTTGTGGCACCGGTTTGTGTACGCTGATAGAAACCTATATTTAGAATTCTTCTAGAACACTTCTGGTGTGTGACCCCCTTAAGGCTAATTTAGATTATTCAATTCATCTGTAGCGCATGTTTGGACTGTGGGGGAAACCTATGCCAACACGGGGAGAACATGCAAACTCCATTCTTCGTAGCTCGCTTAAACAATCTAAGATGATTTGACAGATCCTGGATCTTTTAATCTTGATAACTGATCTCTGGCTAATTTGGTTCTTCATACAAGTTTGCGAAGCAGATTAAAATGTCCGGATAAACTGATCTGAGATCGCTGCGTGTGTTGTGAAGGACAGATCTATCGATCCTCGAAATCATGATCAGCAATGCAACGATTTGCTGACGGCACAGCAGCTTTATGATTAATATTTAATTATCCATCTGAGCAAAATTACATAAAATTCGTAGTAAACGGTTTGTTAAATATGACACGCTATAACTTTCCACATTTGTTGTGAGCTGTAGGCTTTGCACTTTCATGAGTATTTAGCAATTTATTTAAGTCTATATTTTAGATCCAATTTTCTTTATTATAGTAGCCTATAGGCCTAATTTAGTTTATTAATCAGCATAAGGAACTTAAATAAACTTCTGCATGACTGCATAAATTATTATAAAAAAAACAAACACACTAACAAAAAAACAGTTAAATATTGTTTGTTTATGTCTATAATCTTTCAGAAATTGTACTAAAGCTGGATCGGTACCTTTAAATAGCGCGCATTTGTGTCTAAAAAAATCCATATTAATAAACAACCCAGGCTTATTCTGAAAACGTAGTCCCGAGGACGTTTCTGGAGACCACGAATTATGTAGCCGGAGGTACGTATGGCTGCATTTCATTTTTTAAGTGAACGCTGCAGGGCAGTATGACGCCGTTCCTTTTAGCGCTTGCCGGCTGACCGCTTACCTTCGTGTGGAGGGCTTTCCCGCCGAAACCAGTTTGTCCAGTTTGTACAGTTCATCCTGTACGTCGGCGGATTTGAGACGCAGAGAGGAGCTGACCACGACGACGACCGGGTTCGAGTCCGGGGAAGAGCGGTTCCAGAAATCAGGTAAGACTAAAACAGAATCCAAGAAATAAAGCGAAGAGGTTCATAACAGGGTGAGAATGTGGTAAAATCCGAAAACGTGGTAAGGAAAAAAATAAAATAAAAAAAATAAAAAATGTACGCGAGAACAGCGTGGGAGCGAACGGCACTTGCGGGAGATGTCTGAGAAGCCAAAAAGGCGCACACAGCGGCCTCTCGCGGATTCGCGAAAACAAAAAAACTGCAAAAATACGTACCTCCCGGGACGTATTTTGCGGTCTCCAGAAACGTCCATGGGACTACGTTTTCAGAATGAGCCTGGGTTGTTAATAAATGTCCTCTTTGATCCCCTTGAGGAGAACCACCTCGTTTTTGTACTTTTATTTACTAAGTTATATTTAGATATATTTTAAAACTTACATGTATATAAACATAAATATTTTAATTATTTAATATTAAATATTATTAATTATTCTAAATTATAAATGTGTATTTATAAACTTTTTTTTTTTTTACAATTTTACTTTTTTTCCCTAAGTGTATATAATCTATAGTTTACTACTTAAAGAAATGTTGTACTTAAGAAAATATCAGTATTTACTACATACTTTCAGTGTTGCTTTTGCTTGAAAAGACCTGATCTAATCCTGTTTATATTAAACAAGCTGCTGCTCCCGAGCAGGTTTGAGCTACCAGAACTGTTGCTATGACAACAACTCTTGGATGAGATTTGAAGAACGAAATGATCCTGAATCACGTCAAATCGTCAACAACCAAATCCAACTAATTGAGAAATCCACATATGAAGAACAGACCCCAGCTGGGACTCGAACCAGCAACCTCCTTGCTGTGAGGTGACCGTTCTAACCACTGAGCCACCGTGCCACCCCCTAGACTGTACATATTTATGTTATTCAAAAAAGCATGTTACGTGTAGACTATTAAACACACACACACTCACACACTAAAATGACAGGATTTTAATGTACACAAATAGATTGTCTGATCTCATGCTTTAATCTCACATATGAGCAGAATGGTTTCGGATTTGGAGTAGCGTTTCGTCTTTGCGTTTGCAAATTCCACTGTGTAAATGCCTATTTCTTCCTGTCAATATTTGAATCGATTTAAAAATTGGTCTTACGCTACACCAAAGACTCTATAGAATAACCAAGACATGTCACTGGCATAGATTTGAATGGGGGAAAGTGTAAAGGTCTATATGGCAAATGAAGCCCAGCCCACTAGAACAGGAACCAATCAGTGGTTGCTATAGACTGACGTTTCTCTGGGGGAGAACTCGAACCAGACGTGAGCTTTTATGACAGTTTGGTGGTCAACAAACACACTGTGAATACTTGATTTAGAGACATAAGAAATATATCCACAAAGCTGGATATCTGTACATTTTGTAATATACCAAGTGCACTTGAAAACAAAAGTTTTCTGATTTTGTAATCTGTATGAAACGAACACGAGGTACAGTCCTGTCACTGTATTACTTCAGAAGAGTAGCACAATCTGACAAAGCATTATCCAGAGGATGATAATGTGTTAGATGGCCATAAATGAGGTTAGTGTCGTGATCTCCGTCCTTTCGAGTGCGCATGTGCATTAGCTTTGAAAACCTGAAATACGCCAATTTTATTTAATTCCGACGTTTAGAAATGAAACTTATGAGAGTGTTGTTGTTTAAACTTATTGGTAATTTCGAATATATAATGTAATCGTAACCTTGGCAAACAATTTTGGAGAATTTGATGTTTCCCCCTTCTCACAGAATGCCCGAACATACTGCCCGAGAGGTGTTTCAAAGATGACCACTGAGTGAAATGACTTGCCTTATGGCCCGTTTCCACTGAGTGGTACGGTACGGTTCGGTTTGGTATGTTTTTACGGCCGTTTCCTCTGTCAAAAGGCCCTAACCCTAACACTTTTTCGGCACCCTTTCGAAAGGGTGCCAAAAGGCGGAGCTAGACGCACAGCTGAACGCTATTGGTTTACAGAGATACGTCATTCGCTTACGCAACAAGCCAGAATGAAAACAAAAGAGCCGCTATGTTTGAAATACACAGCCGAGAGATTACAGTGTAATTCTATATACATAATAACAAGTCATGGTTGACCCAGGCTCAAATAAATAACCAAAAAGAAGAGCAGGTTTACCCTGTGCCCCGTAGTTTTTTTACGAGCCAGTGTGAAGCGCGAGCGGTTTCGCTTTCTTGCTTGCGCTCGTCGCGCATCTATCTGAAATAACAAACTTCTTGAGCTCATGATAATGACGTGCTTTTGAAACCTGATCCTCTCAGAAACCGACAAACGCGAGAGTGAGGCGCGAAAAAACAAAGGAGAAGCCGGGAAAAAAGGAGCACATTATTTTTTCAGCAAATGTGAACAAACTGCCATGTATAACTATTATCATCACCTTTTGGACTATTATGAACTCAGAATGATGGAATTACTCTCTAATAGAGTCTACATGTGCTGCCGAAGATTAAAGACACAGATGAGAGGTTTACACTGACTGTAGGCTGTATTTTGTGTTGTTTTGGAACCCAAATAAGGACTAAATGTCTGCTGTGTGTAGTGTTTCTGTAGTTGGTAACATATCGGAGACTGTAAGGGTCTGTATGTGTTCATATATATTGCATTTATTAATTTTATATAATTACAGATGTCACAGTAGGCTGTTTCGCACTGTCATTGATCTGCAGTTATAATCAAATCATGTTTATAGAAAAGTTAGTAATAAACATTTCTACACAAGTATTTACGTGTATGAAGCATCTGTTTTGTGAGAAGTGCTTCTCATATGATATGCGAGCAACCCGTACAACTTTACTGTAGACATTTTCTCGAGCAAAAAACGACATCGACTGAAACTTTCTGTCGTACAGCACGCCTACCAAAAGGGTACCCTTGTTAGTGGAAACGCAAGCCTGGTAAAGGTGACTTGTATTGTACCGTACCAGTCAGTGGAAATGATCCATTAAAGGGACTTTAGTTACATTGAGCTTTTAACCACTTAAACCCCATGCACATGTGCTTTACGCTCATCTGATGGTCTGAGGTCTGTTCTTCATATGTGGATTCCTCAATTAGCTGGATTTGGTTGTTGACGATTTGACATGATTCAGGATCGTTTCGTTCTTTAAAACTTATCCAAGAGTTGTTGTCATAACAGTTCTGGAAGCTCAAACCTGCTTGGGAGCAGCAGCTTATTTTATTTAAACAGGATTAGATCGGGTCAGTTCAAGCAAAGGTAATACTGAAAGTATGTAGTAAATGCTGATATTTTCTTACAGTAGTAGTTTTATACGCTTGGGAAAACAGTAAAAAAAAATTATAAATAAATAAATAAATAAATAAAAAATTATATATATATATATATATATATATATATATATATATATATATATATATATATATATATATATATATATATATATATATATATATATATATATATATATATATATATATATATAAGTATGTATACCTTATTCAAATGCAGATTGAACCTTATTCAATCTGCACTCCAAATAAAAAGTACAAAGACTGTCACAGGGTGCCAGCTTTAGTACAATTTGTGTATGATAATATTCATGCACAATATTCAACTGTTTTTTATTTTATTTTTTATTTTTAAGAAATAATAATTTATGTGTACACGTTTTGACAGAATATATGATGGTGGGTTGATGCTTCGCAAAAGTTGCATACACCTTTAAAATTAACTTAGACAGTTATTCCTTATACTGATTAAGAATAGGCCTAGGCTACTATAATAAAGAAAAGTCAACTCTAAATGTAAAACTAAAATAGCTAAATACTCTTGACACATGAAAGTGTAAAGCCTGCAGCCCACAACAAATCATCACCATAGAATTATAAGGTTCTATCTGCGTTCTGAATGATTCTGAGATATTGAGCTTCAAAGTTTTTGCATTCCATAGAAAACAGTATGCGTGTAACATTTGTTTTTTTTAAAAATAAAAAGTCTTAAAATGTAAACAACTTATAAAAAAAACATCCTATAATGTAAATAAGATGTCATTTAAAAAGAATATGTCAATAACTCAATTTTGACAAAAATGTCAGATAGAACTTTATAATTCTAAGGTGACGAAATGTAGAAAGTTTTTGCGCATCATAAGTGTATCAAACCATTTACTGCAAATTTGATGTAATTTTGCTCATATGGATGATTGAATATTAATCAGATGATGTCATTACGCTGCTGCGCCGTCAGACAATTTGTTACATTGCTGATCATGATTTCGAGGATGGATAGACCTGTCCTTCACAACACACGCAGCGATCTCAGATCAGTTCATGCAGGCATTTTAATGATTCGTGAATTCTTTGAAGAACCAAATTAGCCAGAGATCAGTTATCAAGTATTAAAGATACAGGATCTACCAAATCATCTTAGATCAGTGGTCACCAAACTTGTTCCTGGAGGGCCGGTGTCCTGCAGATTTTAGCTCCAACCCTAATCAAACACACCTGAACAAGCTAATCAAGGTCTTACTAAGTATACTTGAAACACCCAGGCAGGTGTCTTGAGGCAAGTTGGAGTTAAATCCTGCAGGGACACCGGCCCTCCAGGACCGAGAATGGTGACCCCTGTCTTAGATCATTTAACTGAGGTACGACAAACGAACCCCTAATTTTTAAACTTAAGTCAATGCAGGTAAAATCTTACATTATTCTTCTTTGGCACACAAATTGTGTAATTCTCTGCCCTCTGATATTCAAAATGGAGAATCCCTGAGAGCTTTTAAATCATCACTTAAAATATACATTTTTAGGGTAGCTTATGTCTGCTATTTTATGTGCTTTCAAACATTCTTTGTTTTTATATATCTAAAGCCCTGATGCTACTTTTAAAGGCACTATATAAAACTAAACTTTGTTATTATTATTATTTTAAATGGCAAATCTGCCGTGCCATGAGCGCAACTGGCTTTTGGGATTGGATGGACAATCCTTTTAGACCACCTTCATCATTTTCCCATCATTAAACTAGCAAAAGTGGATTCAGCCCTTAGTCCTCTTGTGTTGTGTGCTTTAGACCATGTGCTTAAATTGTTGAAATATGCCCATCAGGCTTTAAAAACAGAGAAATACACTCACCGGCCACTTTATTACAACTGCTTGTTAACGCAAATATCTAATCAGCCAGTGACGTGGCTGCAACTCAATGCATTTAGGCATGCAGACATGGTCAAGATGATCTGCTGCAGTTCAAACCGAACATCAAAATGGGGAAGAAAGGGGATTTAAGTGACTTTGAACGTGGTATGGTTGTTGGTGCCAGACTGGTCTGAGTATTTCAGAAACTGCTGATCTACTGGGATTTTCACGCACAACCATCTCTAGGGTTTAAAGAGAATGGTCTGAAAAAGAGGAAATATCCAGCGAGCGACAGTTCTGTGTGCGCAAATGCCTTGTTGATGCTAGAGGTTAGAGGAGAATGGCCAGACTGGTTCCAGCTGATTGAAAGGCAACAGTAACTCAAATAACCACTCGTTACAACAGAAGTCTGCAGAAGAGCATCTCTGAACACACAACACGTCCAACCTTGAGGCAGATAGGCTACAGCAGCAGAAGACCATACCGGGTGCCACTCCTGTCAGCTAAGAACAGGAAACTGAGGCTACAATTCACACAGGCTCACCAAAATTGGACAATAGAAGATTGGAAAAACGTTGCATGGACTGGTGAGTCTCGATTTCTGCTGCCACATTCGGATGGTAGGGTCAGAATTTGGCGTCAACAACATGAAAGCATGGATCCATCCTGCCTTGTTTCAACAGTTTAGGCTGGTAGTGGAGGGGTAATGGCTTTGGGCCCATTCGTACCAATTGAGCATCGTGTCAACGCCATAGCCTTGAGTATTGTTGCTGACCATGTCCATCCCTTTATGACCACAGTGCACCCATCTTCTGATGGCTACTTACAGCAGGATAGCGCGCCATGTCATAATGCGCAAATCATCTCAGACTGGTTTCTTGAACACAACGAGTTTACTGTACCCAAATGTCCTCCACAGTTACCAGACTCAATCCAATAGAGCACCTTTGGGATGTGGTGGAACAGGAGATATGTGCCAGCCGACAAATATGCAACTGCATGACACTATCATGTCAATATAGATCAAAATCTATGAGGAATATTTCCAGTACCTTGTTGAATCTATGCCATGAAGGATTAAGGCAGTTCTGAAGGGTCTAACCTGGTATGGTATACCTAATAAAGTGGCCAGTAATTGTATATAACAGTTCACTTCTGCAAAACTAAGAACAACTTACAACAACTTGATTATCTTGTGCATCAAATTTGATTATCTTGTGCATCATCACGTTAAATCAGACATGATATTTTAAAGAAAATACTTTTTTTTTCTAAAGCATGCTCCATTGAACAGTGTGTCTGGTTTTAATCAATTCAAAACATTTAATCAATTTTAATAAAAAGTTTTCTTGTATAGTGTTTTTCTCAATAATCAATTAAAATAATAACTGGCTTAACCTTAATCTGCACCACTTTTCTAAAACTAGTTAATATCTTATAAATTAACATCAGCATTAAATAAAAAAAGCAACCCTACCTGAACATGTTGTTTTATTCAGTAATTCTGTAAATTATGTTGCAGATGTGAAGTGGGACATGAATGTAGACTCATTTGTGAGTCATTTGGATAAAAGGTAAACTAAACGTTTAAAGTTGATTGTAAGCTTCTCTAAACAGGTCTGATGTGTCTAGACAGTGGATGCGTTCATTTTCAAAGCCTTCAGCCATCTATATTTGGGACAAAATAGTCATTTTAATATTAAAGTTTATTGTTGTTTTCATGCAGCTAACTTGCACCAACAGCACTCAACAGCTAATTAGAGAGTTAGCTGAAATGGAAAATAATATGGCTCCCATCCTGTCGTCATAGCAACTGGAACATTGTTTCAAGGTACATGTCCAACAAATGCATTGCATCTCTCTTTAGTGAACCTGTTGAGCATACATCCACCTGTCCATCCTTCCACAATATCCATCTATTCTCCTATCTGTCTGTCTATCCAAACATATATCTATCTATCTTATTTACCCTTTATGGATGTTATCTATTTATAATATCAATTCATTATTCCAACTATTAATAAGATGCATCCAATCCATAATACCCTTCCATCCATCCGTTTATAATATCCATCTATCCATTTATTTTATCTATCCATGCATGTATAGCATCCATCAATCAACCCACCCATCCATCTATAATATCTATCCATCTAAATCTATTCATTTATCCATATTTATAATATATATACATCCATAAATTCATAAATCCATCCATCATTAATATATCTCCATTCATCCATCCACCTTTACTATCAATCCATTCATTTATAATAACTATCCATCTATATCAATCCATCCATCTATAATATTAATCTATTTATAATATCCACACACCCACATACACATCCATCCTTCCATACACAATATCTATTCATCTAGAACATCAACCCATCCATTTAAAATATCCACCAATCCACATACCAATCTATCCATCCATCTATAATAGCCATCCATCCATCCATCCATCCATCCATCCATCCATTCATAATAGCAATCCATCCAGTCATCATCTACTTATCTATCTACTTATCTATTCACAATTCATCAATCCATCTATAATATCAGTTTATCCATTTATATCATCCATTCATACTCTGATATATAATATCCATCCATCCATCCATCCATCCATCCATCCATGTATTTATTTATAATAGCCATCCCTCCATCTATTGATTTATAAGATCAATCAATCCACAATATTCATCCATTTATACATACATCCATTTATAATATCGGTCTATCCACCTTTATCCATTCATACTTTGATTTATAATATCCATCCATCCATCCATTTATTTATAATAGTCATTCCTCAATCCATCCAATCGATTTATAACATCTATCAATCAATCCATTCATCTATCCATATCATCTTTTTACTGTTTATCCATCCATGTCAAAGTTTGAGCATGAGTGGCGCGTATCGGCGTGCATTTAAACAACTGGGATTCACACTGGGATCAGGAGCAGCGTGTGTGAGGCACTCGGGAAAGGTTCTCTGTGTGCATACGTCAGTTTGCTTTCACCAGCGTTGTTTTTGTTGCACATAGAGAAAAACAAACACTCTTACAACAGACGCCATCTAACTTTTGGCAACAGTATTAATATCGAATGTATGACTTTTTAATATTTATCTTTGTTTTTATATTTTGGCTTTTTTTTTTAGCATTGCACCGTTGGAGTCAAAACGGTGAGCATGATATGCTATAATAAAAATCCTCATAATTACAATAATCAGCCAGATACATTTATGTTAACTGTGAATTATTATTTATAGAGTTCCACTCATACTACTGTATTTGACACTGAGAGCCGCTAGAAGCTAACAGATCGAAAACTCTCGATGAGTAATTATAACACCCTGTTGAACCTGAAAAACACACTGAATTTCCCTCCAGAGACAAACAGCCAGGTTGAATAATTAAAAAAATATATTAAAGAAAGAAAGACAGCACAAGGGAAGTTTTCCATGCACTGGTCACAGCCTTCACATTTAAACATTGTTCATTTTATTGCTTTATCTTTTTGCATCTGCAGATTTGAATTACATGCATAGGTGCTTTCACACAAAAAAGTTGCAAAATAAGTCAGAGATTACAATTCAGCAGCACTTTATACACAAACTTCTGGATTGAATTGGTTCAAATAGTGTAGTTATTTATATTATTTTATTCCTAAAACTGTTTCGCTTTTAAATTTTTCAGATTTTTAAAGGGCCCATAGTTTACCTCTTTTTTATGATTTATTATTAATATTATGGTTCTTATTATAGTGTGCCAGTTTAGGTTCAGTTCAAAACACAATTCAGATTTTTTTATTATGATGTGTTAAAAAGTGTCATGTTGGGGGCGTGTCCACAGCTCGCTGATTTAGGGGTGTGTTGCTGCACATGTAGATTAGTTTCGGTTTCCCGCCAAACGTAACAAGGGGGCGGGGCCATGACCCACTCTGCGTTTGCAACAGAGACAGGCAGACTGAGAGAACGAGCAGGAGTGAGAGGATCAGCAATCAGTCGTACATATACGACTCGGACACAGACCAAGCAGAGAGTACAAAATCATTTGTGTCTTTGTACAGTTTTACAGCCAACTGTGTGCTAGTTTTAAGTACCGAGTTTGTACACCGAGACTAATAACCACGCACACTGAATTAACTTTGACTGAGGCACCGGATGCGTCACTCAAAGCCGTGACACGGCACACCAGACACTCTCTGTGGCGCGGCAGAAACATGAAGTGTCCCGAATCGTCACGCTGTTGTGTGTACCCTGATAGAAACCTATGTTTAGAATTCTAAAATGCATGGCGCTGCGTCAGGTGTAGCAGCACCTAGTTAAGATCACAGGGAGCTTCTGTGATCGCGAGAAATGCAAACGGCTGAAGTATAAGGTAGACTCAATGAGAAGTACACGTCTGCAAACCTACCTAAAGATACAACCAATAATTCCGATTAGAGCGATAATGTGGAGAATATTGCTCTTGTGTTGAGCCCAATGAGCCTTGCATCTAAAAATAGAGTTAGCGTGTTCCTTTAGTGATATCGCTTCAACTCACGCTGAAAATGGCGGACAACAAACTGAGGATATGATGACGCGCCTGACAATCAATAACGGTTGGGGGGGGGGGGGGGTTTGGGGGGGCCGGGGGTCGGGGGGGATGGGGTGGGGTCGATCTGAAAACCGCCCCAATTGGTCCATCGGTTTTATGTTGTTAAATTGAAAAAAAAAAGCACTGGGTGTGCTTATATCACCGCAATATGACGGTCTATACACCATACATGCACATATGTCTGTCCAAACAGCTTGAAAAGTAGATTTTTTAACCATAGGTGCCCTTTAAAGTAAAGAACATGAGTTAGTAAATGATTAATAAACTATTCAAATTAACATTTATATATATCTTATTATTCAGGTATTTACTAATAGTTAATTTGTATGACAATAAATGCTTTATTAACTCAACTTCCTCTAGTTTTTTGACCTAATTTAAAGTGAGGACTATTCATGCTTTATAAATCCCTTAAAATATCAATTAAAGTCTCAGTTCAATTCCAAACAGGAAAAAAGAAAATGAACAACTTTATTCAATTCTATTCGTTTAAAGATACACAAATGAAACCGTATCGAATGAAAAATAAATCTTTGCAACCTGATCTAAAATAAAATAACTGTAGAGTTTAAACATTGCATCCTATTACATTTTTAAATTATTATATTTTTGTTGTTTTATCCAGTTTTAAGTTGTATTTTGACACTCCTGTTATTCAGCAATGTTTAAACTTTTTTACAGTAAATTACAGTAATTTTACGTTTTAGATAAGATTGCAGAGATTATTGTTTATTTGATACTGAGCCTTTAATTGTCATTTATAAGGGATTTATAAAGCATGAATAGTCCTCACTTTAGATTAGGTCACAAAACTGCATGAAGTGGAGTTAATAAAGCAATTATAAACATACATAGTTAATAAATGCTTTATTAATAAGATATATAAACGTTGATTTCAATAGCTTATAAATCATTTATAACTCATTCTGAATTATCTTAAACTCCAACTACTCTTAAATACAAATGGTTTGTAAATAATGTAATAATTTAGTAATGAACAATAAATTATTAAAGTATGAAAGTACAATTATTAAGCACATTATAAATTACTAAATGATTCACAGTGAGTAGTTATTATTAAAAAAAAAGTGTTAACAATTTTATCACGATTTTATATATATATATATATATATATATATATATATATATATATATATATATATATATATATTTTTTTTTTTTTTAATTTATTTTTTTTATTTTATTTTATTATAATTTTCTTTTGGATGCCAACAATGAACAAGAAACAATAGCAAAAGGGTTGCAATTAAAAAAAGTCCTGGGATGATAAGAGAAAACTGCCAGCTGTGGTTGCCAGATAAAACACAGTAGGAAATGTAAAAGAAACTTTAATAAAATTAATTTTTTATTATTTTACAGCACACTACAATATTTCCTTAATTTATAGCATTTTTTTTTACTGTAAACGTTTACATTTTTTACAGTGTACGACTTCTATGCCTACTACAACTAAAAACAAACAAAAAAACAATAATAATTTTACAAAAATGCTGTGATTCCTGACAATGCAATGAGGTCTTTCAATACAAAACAATATTATTCATTCATTCCTTTATTCTTTTTTTTTTTTGGCTTAGTCCCTTCACAGAGGATGCCCTTCCAGCCGCAGCCCAACACTGGGAAACACCCATACACTCTCATTCACACATACACTAAAGCCAATTTAGCTTACCCAATTCACCTATAGCGCATGTGTTTGGACTGTGGGTGAAACCGAAGCACCTGGAGGACACCCACACCAACACGGGCAGAACATGCAAACTCCACACAGAAATGCCAACTGACTCAGCCGGGGCTCGAACCAACGACCTGTTTGCTGTGAAGCGATTGTGCTACTCACTGCGCCACCGTGACGCCTAAAACAATATTATCTTGTGCAAAAAAACGAAACCCTATTTACAATATTTTACCTTTAACCCACAGCAGGTTTACAGCTTCAGATGCCAACATCCTTGACTCCAATGTGTCAAATGCAAAACAACGAACAAGAAAAACAACGGGTCACCATGTAAAAGCAGGTAACAGATTATGATGGTTCACAGATGAAATAAACCAAAACGGAGATGACAGGCGAGCACAAGGCCGCTTCAATAACCAAAGTACATAATAATTCCCCAGAACGCACTTCATAACCAAACTTCTCCATTTCAGCCCCTCCGCTTCTATTGAACGTGTTAAAATCAAACCAAAAGGCCTTGATTCAGTCGTATGCACCGGGATTTCTTGATACGGGAATAAATAAATATTATTCGTCTGCGCTTTTGTGACAAATCAGTCGGTTTGTCACGTCCTCCCGGTATTGTTATTAAAGCGCGTCCTGAGGGGCTGCCAGTGGAGAGACATGAAAGAGAAATTATGATTCTGACAAACAGCGTCACAATGTTCTCAATGCTCAGGCATCACGCGGTGGATATGAAAAAAAAAAAAAGTGTTCAAAGGAGATGTCAGCGTGAGAGCATGAGGAGGAGACTGACAGCACAGAAGCACTCAATCACAGTGTGTCAGTTTGAGGAGGGAAACGTGAGCAGAAATCAAAAGAGGAGGAAGCAAAAGTCACTTATTCTGGCATTCAGAGAGAGATAGAGAAAAAAAAATGGAGAAAACCCTCTTCTGGGGGAATAATCCTTTAAGAGGTCTGACTGGAAAGATTTGTTATTTGACATGGACGTCACAATAACATTGGACAAACTAAATGCATACAGTCCTGAATTAACCTCCATGAATATTTTCCTCCCAATTTCTGTTTAACGGAAAGATTTTTTGGTTACACTTTATAATAACTACACACTGTGAATCATTTATTAAGCATTAGCAAATAGTGAATTCATTATCAGTTAAGCATTAACTCTACATTAATAGACGTTAGTAAGCAGTTTATAAGTACAGCTACAAATGCTGTATTCTTGACTTATAGACACGTTTATAATGTGCTGAATAATTGTATTTTCATTCTTCGTTAATGAATTTTTTCATTACTTAATTATTACATTATTTATAAACTAGTTAAGAATAGTTGGTGCTATTTTAAGAACATGCAGAACGCATAAGTAAATGATTAATAAACTATTCAAATTAACATTTATATATTTGATTATTCGGGCATGTTTTAATAGTTCATTCGTATGATAACAAATGTTTTATTAAGTGAACTTCATAAAGTTGTGACCTAAAGTGAGGACAATTTATGCCTTATAATCCTTCATTAATGATAATTAAAGACTCAGTTATATTGTAAAAAAAAACAACTATTCATTTCTATTCATTTGAAGATGCACAAATAAAACTACTTCAAATGAAAAATAAATATTTGCAATCTTGTGTAAAATAAAATTACTGTGCAGTTGAAGCATTGCAAAATAACATTGAAATGTTGTATCATAATACTACCACTACTCGTACTACTACTACTACTAAAAATAATAATAATAATAATAAATAAATAAATATTTATTATTCTAATATGTATTATATTACTATTATAATATTAATGAGAATTAATAATTCCGTATTTATTATTCTAATAAACAGTATGCTGTAGTGTTTAAGTTTTTTATAGGGAGGAATATGATGGCAGTCACTGCAATTTGTAAAAGTATATATGGAAATAAATCTTTTAATTTGATGAATGCATGCATGCTGAATATTAATGCTTTCTTGTAGTTCATACAGTAGATGTCTTTAGCAAAGCCAGAAAAAAGTTGTTTAAAATAATAGAAAATAAATAAATAAATAAATAATAATAATAAAAAAATTCTAAATAATAATTTACATTAAAATAAAAGCCATCAACGCATCAGTCCATTCTTCCACAATATTGTTAATAAATCCTAAAAGATAAAATGAAAGAAAGAAAATCCATTCACCCATCCATCAATTTTAAATTAAAAAAAATTAATATATAAAATTTTTTATTGAATAATCAAATAAATAAAAAAGAATACAAAAATGAAAAATGTTAAACATTTAACAAACAAAATTATTATTATTTTTATTTGAATGCATGCATCCTTTAACCAAAGAGATTATCTATTACCAGGTCATGTGAAAATTAATACAAATAAATAAATAAATAAATAAATAAATAAATAAATAAATAAATAAATAAATAAATAAATAAATAAAATTTGAAGTAAACAAAAACCCCCCAAAAATTCTATGTATTCTCTAAACTCTTCATCCCTCTTCAATTTCTAAAAATGTTAAATAAAAGACACATAATAATAATAATAATAATAATAATAATAATAATGAATAAAATACATGAAACTATATATATAATAAAAGTATTCTAAATAATAATTTACACTAAAATAAAAGCTATAAACACATCAGTCCATTCTTCCAATATATTGTAAATAAATCCTATAAAATAAAATGAAAGAAATTGAATCCATTCACCCATCCATCAATTCTAAAAAAAATAAAAAATAAAATGAATAATAAAATAAATGTTTTAATTTTTAATTTTAGGATACTTTTTATTTAATAAACAATAAAATTATTATTATTTTTTTAATTTGAATGCATGCATCCTTTATCCAAAGAGATTATACTTGACCGGGTCACGTGAAAAATACAAATAAATAAATAAATAAATGAATACATTTGAAGAAAACAAACAAAAAAAAAAATAAATAAATAAATAAATAAATATTCTCTGTATTCTCCAAACTCTTTATCCCTCTTCAATTTCTAAAAATATTATATAAAAAAACACAACATAATAATAATAATAATAAAAATACATAAAATTATATATAATAAATCAATATAAATAATAATTTACACAAAAATAAAAGCAATGAACACATCAGTCCATTCTTCCAATATATTTTAAATAAATCCTATAATTTAAAACGAAAGAAAGAAATTGAACCCATTCACCCATCCATCAATTCTAAAATAAAATGAATGAATAAATAAATAAATAAATAATAAATAAATAAATAACATTTTTTTTGAAGAAAATAAAATAAACATTCTATGTATTCTCCAAACTCTTCATCCCTCTTCAATTTCTTAAAATATTATATAAAAAACACATAACAACAACAACAACAACAACAACAACAAATAAAATACATAAAATTATATATAATAAAATTATCAATAATAATTTACACTAAAATAAAAGCCAACGCATCAGTCCATTCTTCCACAATATTGTTAATAAATCCTATTAGATAAAATGAAAGAATGAAATCGAATCCATTCACCCATCCATCAATTCTAAAATAAAATGAATAAAAAAATTTAATTGAATGATAAAATAAAGTATACTAAAATGAAAAATTAAAACATTTAATAAACAATAAATATATGTATTATTATTATTATTATTATTTTATTAATAATTATTTTATTTTTTGAATGCATGCATCTTTTATGCAAAGAGATTATTCTTGACCAGGTCACATGAAAATGTATTTATTTAAATAAATAAATAAACAAACAAACAAATAAATAAATAAATAAATAAACAAATAAATAAATAAATAAATAAATAAATAAATAAATAAATAAATACATTAATAAATTAATTAATTTATTAATTTGAAGAAAACAAAAACAAAAAAATAAAATAAAAATAATATTCTCTGTATTCTCCAAACTCTTCACCCCTCTTCAATTTCTAAAATTATTATATAAAAAAAAAACATAATAATAATAATAATAATAATAATAATAAAAGTAATAATAATAATAATAATAATAATAATAATAATAATAATAATTATTAATACAAAATGAAGTGATTCATTACAAAATGAGTATGAATGGAGGCTAACAATAAAAACCAAAGTCCAATTATTGTGCTTTTCTCCATCGTAGCCAGCTAGCTGAAAATCTTAACAAATCCACTTGCAAATGCAATAAAAACAGCGTTTCTTTATCGTCAACCACAAAAGCAGCCAGATTGATGATTGATGAATAGTCAAAACGCCACAACTTGTTAAATGGGAAAACTCCAATAATGCCCTCAGCATGACAGAAACTCCAGCTAGCAGTCATAACTTTCATCCTTCATGCTAATAAATACACTACATTATACACCTAGATCTTATTGTTTATCTCCGGATTACTCCTAGATATGAATATATGAAATTCACACACCCTTAGAGCTTCGCATAATTTCATATTTCAAGCTTCATTCACTTCTTATGCAAACAGAAACAATCCAGAGGCAAACACTTCATATCGTCTGTTGACTGAACGGTGGATTTTGATTTATCCATATTCACGACACACGCTCTAACTTCGAAAATAAACCAACCGGTTTTTTGACTACAGATTTTTATAGGGGGCTAATAATTCAGGGGGGCTAATAATTGTGATTTCAACTGTATATGCACACACATTGTTCAAAATAACAGTAGTACAATGTGACTAACCAGAAAAATCCAGTATATTTTTTAATGCAACATGGCAAACAAGTTACCAGTAGGTGCAGTAGGTTCTCAGAAAATAAACAACACACAGCATTCATGATATGCACGCTCTTAAGCCTGTGTGATTGGGCAATTACTTAAGTGGGGTGTGTTAAAAAAATAGCAGTGTGGCATTCAGTCAGTGAGGTCATCCATTTTGTGAAAAAACAGGTGTGAATGAGGTGGCCCCTATTTAAGGATGAAGCCTGCACTTGTTGAACGTGCATTTGAAAGCCTGAGGCAAATGAATCATTCAAGACATTGTTCAGAAGAACAGCGTACTTTGATTAAAGTTGATTGGAGAGGAGAAAACCTATATAAAAGTGCAAATAAATTATAGGCTGTTCAGCTAAAATAATGTCCAATGCCTTAAAATGGAGGGCAAAACCAGAGAGACATTGAAGAAACCGGAAGACAACCATCAACATGGATCAAAGAATAACCAAAAAGTCCCTCTGTTAAAAAAAGGCATGTGGAGAAGAGGTTACAATTTTCCAAAGAACACATCAACTGGCCTAAAGAGAAATGGAGGAACATTTTGTGGACTGATGAGAGAAAAAAATATTCTTTTTGGGTCCAAGGGCCACAGACGGTTTGTGAGACGACCCTCAAACACTGAATTTAAGCCACAGTGAAGATGGTGAAGCATGGTGGTGCAAGCATCATGATATGGCATGGCTCGAAATTGCGACCGTTTTGGTTGCATATGCGCCCAAAATTTTATCTATGCGATCTCGAAATATATTTGGGAGCATTTGTGTGCATAAAACCGTCGTTGTGTGACTGGTTTTCACAGCAAAATGTTCACCGCATACGTAGATTCAGGAGACATTCACACATTATGCATCTTGCATCTAAAAATGCCAAACGCAGCGTTCAGGAATGGTCTAAAACAGTAGACATGTCAACTTGCTGCAGTAAACAAAGCCCGCAATGCTTGTCCCGCCTTCAAACTCTTCTTATTGGCCCACTGCGCTAGAACAGAACGCGAACGGATTGGTTCATATCAGCTGTCAATCACTCAGTTCCGATGACAGTGAGCTACAGCCATGAAAATGTAAAGGTCTGGATATGGGAGAATAAAAACAACACTGACAGATTTAGTTTTAGAAACCACCTAAAGTTACAAATAATGGCACATCTGATTACTGATCATGTGGTGAATGTTAATCCAGCATTTACACTTTTCGAAGAGTGGATAAAAGACTTCTAGTGGTTAAAGTCCGCTATGAAAATGACTAAAGCATTCACCATAAACCCAGTGGGACGGAGTTTTCAGGTAAAATTGTTTGCCACATCTACACATGCTTTAACATTATTTAATCCTTCATTTAATTTTCACGATGCTGTCAGTTGTGCGACTGGCAGCGCGTTCACCATCGCTACGGCCAGACGGAATCTGCGGACGTTTTTTGCTGTTTGGTAAAATTAATTAAATTAATTTTGGTAGAATTATTTTGGGAGTATCATAACTAAAACCTTAATATGTGAAATAAAAAATAATTTCTTTTTAACTTTTATTCAATGTTTAAAATGCAAATCCAATTAGATCCACTTTATTTGGTAAACAAAGCAGGTCTCTCATATAATATATCTACTAAAAACTAAAAATATTACTGTCCAAACTGCATTGTAAATCAGATGAGCATTTTCATATTAGTCAATAATATTACTGTAATCAATGTAAAAACTGAATAAATCTAGATTTACACACATTTACTCAAGTAAATAAAAAGAATTAATGATGGGCTAAAAATCTGCACGCGCAGATTCTGTGTGGGCCTAACCATCGCAAAAGAGCATGCATTCACTGAGATAAAACTAATATTGCAGCTCGTGAAAAGACTGTTAATGCTATTAAGATGACGTATTCAAATAATAAGTCAATATCATCTGCAATATCAGACAGCACCCGTGAGAACAGCACAGTTATTATAGTTAACTCAGTTCATCTCCTTCACGTCATGCAGTGTGTGCAGGGCCGGTGAGCGAATGCAGATTGTTGTTCATTTGTTAGTTTTAATTGTGTTGATTTTAAAATGCAATAAATCTGTTAATATAAAACTTGTAATAACTCTGCTCATAATTTTTGGTGGATGCAACAAAATTTTGTTTGGTGCACCAAAATGTTTGAAGTTAGGAGCACTGGTGCTACCAAAAAAAAAGTAAATTTCGAGCCCTGTATGGGCATGTTTCTCCTACTAAGGTGTTGGGCCTATTTATCGCATACCAGTGATCATGGATCAGTTTGCATATGTCAAAATACTTGATGAGGTCATGTTGCCTAATGCTGAAGAGAACATGCCCTTGAAATGGTTGCTTCATCAAGACAATAGCTGCATCTCAAATGGCACACTATGCACTTATGCACTATGTACGCTGTAAAAAATGGCCGTGATTTCAATGGTAAAAAAAACTGTAAAAATGCTACAGTACAAATCCGTAACCTGGTTAACAGTATGTTTCCTTAATATATACGGCGAATAACCGTAAATAGACTTTCCCAGAATTCCCTGCATGGCACATCACTTTTTATGCTTTTTGTTGACATTACTGTGGATGTTTTTACATGTTTCCCCATCAGTTTTGTACATTAGAGATTTATATTACATCTAATATTTATAAACAATGTTTATTTCATGACTTGAATTTTATGTGTGTTATCATACTGGTGTTTAATAGCTGTGTGAATGACACTGAGCACCTTCTTTACACTGATACTCTTTTCTGCTAGTGGTAAATGTTGTTAGTGATGAGCTTTGGTTCATTATATAACTTCCTTATCACCACCTGCATATGGCTGTGCTAACATGTCCGCCTGTGTAACAAAAGAGGTGTAGATGTTGGTAATTGAAAATACAGACATATTACCTCTAAAAATTAATAAAATATGGTAGTTTACTGTAAAAATTAGAAATTACTTTTACGGTTTGTACTGTATTTTTAACGGTAAAGTACTGGCAACCACAGCTGCTGTTTTTTAACCGTAAATTTTACGGATTTATTTTTTACAGTGTACTTATGCACTTACACACTCACCAGCGTAATATATGAATGTAGTGTCATCCCAAACGGAACACTAATGGCTATTTTACTAAGTGGAAATTCAAACCGTTTCCCTGATGATGTTTGACGGTTGCCAAATCAGTGAAATAAATAAACACAAGTACCAAATAATACCTGCCATGAGTTTAACCGCATTTACCATCGGGAGGCGCTATAATCTCTCTCGTAGGAGAATTTTGCTTTCAACATCCAAAATAAATAAATTTATCCAACATGTGCGCCCGATAGCTCCGCCCCTTCCGTTACGTGAGCAAACCTGTGATCGTTGAGTGCGTGAAGTGTCCAATATTACACACATTTACCAGCTGAATTAGTGCATCATCTGGATAATTAAAGTGAACTTATTATTTTAGGGTTTTCAGTGTGAATTACACTATTTATACTACAAAATGGTGTAGAATAGTGCATAAGTATGCGATTTGGGACACAGATAAAGACTCCAAACACACTAGTAAACGAGGAATATCTCGGTTCCAAACCAACAAAATGAAGTTTATGGAGTGGCCAGCCCAATCCCAGCCCTTAATTCAATTGAGAACTTGTGGGGTGAGATCAAAAATGCTGTTTCTGAAGCAAAACCAAGAAACGTAAAGGAATTCTGAAATGTTGTTAAAGAATAATAGAGTGGAATAACAGCTGAAAGGTGCCACAAGTTGGTTCACTCCATGCCACACAGATGTGAACTAGATTTATAAAAAAAAACTATGGTCATACAACTAAATATTAGCTTAGTGATTCACAGGATTGCTAAATCCTAGAAACAAAAACATTTGTACAAAATGGATTTGAGTTTGTACAGTCAACGGCAGCCACTGCTATTTTTAACACACTAACTAAACTAAACTGAACTTCAACTGTGAAAACTGGACTTTATTAGAACTATGTTAAGTTGCTTTAATACAATCTACATTGTAAAAAACGCTTTATAAATAACCAAATTGACTTGAATTAAGCAATTGCACAGCCTTAAGAGCGTGCATATCATGAATGCTGGGTCTTGTTTGTTTTCTGAGAATCTACTGCACCTACTGGTAACTCGTTTGCCATGTTGAAATAAAAATATACTAAAAACCTGGATTATTCTGGTTAGTCACATTGTTCTGCTATTATTTTGAACAACACTGTAGGTGTAAATTGAATTTATTTCCATAGATACGATTCCTATATGGGAATTTGCAATAAAAGACTGGGTTCAGAAGGAATACACTCATTTTTCCACCACATGTGTAATTCCCCGTTTCAATAATTCTCCCAGCATGCCTTCGCCATCCGAAACCATGAGCGGGGGATTGATTTGACAAGTGTGGGAACACATTCGAGACATGGGTTTTGATTATCGTCACAAAAAAAAAAAAAAAAAAAAGATTGTGGTGAAATTGTCTGGTTATAATGCTCATACGCCTCTGCCAAAAAACTGCATCTTCATTTTCATTATTCAGAAACCTGCATTCATTTATGCATTATCCATCCCATGCATAGAGAAAAGAATTTCAAACCTGTCTATCATGTTAATCTCTCTCAGAGTCCATGTGTAACATATAAAGGGCCATTCAAACAAATTCAAGGCATTCATTTACTTTAAAATAGAGTAAAAAGTGTAATATTGGGACACTATTAGAATTTGAAAAAGCATTTTATTTGAAAATAGGTATTTTATTTATTCAAAACTCACATTTTCAGTCCCATCACTTTACTTTTCAGTGTCAAATGTTCCTTCAAAAATCAATCTAAAATGCTGAAATGTTTTGTAGCATTATACAGCTTCCATATATCTTCCATATACATATTTAACAGAGTGGTAACACTATACTTGAAGGGGTGCTAAAAAAGTGAAACCTTTATAATGTGATGTGTTTAAACACTCATTAAGTGTAATTCGCTCAGTTATGACATTTTAAATGCAAAGATGACATTAGCCATGTTTACATCCAAAGATGCGAACTAACTTTATGTGCAAAACTGGATTATCGCATAAAAGATGTGCGAATAAAGCATTGCTTCCATCCAACGAGTCAAATCGAACAAAATCGTCACTTCCTGATTATCTGGCGCCAAATATCAACAGTAAAAATTGAATTTGCTGCAATAAGAGAGGCTGCGTGAATCTTTTCTTTATTTAATAAATCACTTGGGCCTCAGAAGACGATGCCGACACACAATGAAAGCATGGTGGCGTTTGAAGGTTTGAGACGTGGAGCACAGGTGCTTATGACGATTCTGGATGTAATTAATAATATAATAACAATACCAGTGTTTTAGAATGACCAAAACAACGTTTCAGATGTTTTACGACGTGCTCAGCCTGCTGGTTTGTCAATTCACACACATTTTTAATCACATGATCTCTTATAATAAAATCACATGACCTATTTTATTATGCATACTGGAATTTGTTTGGTAAAAGGGTTTCCATCGTAGTTTATGCGCATCTTTTCTTATCGATTGAAAAGGTTATCCTACTCAGTTATGCGCATACATTTTTATGCGCATTTTCAAAATTAATGCACATCTTGGCGTTTCCATCAACTGTTTTTTATGTGTATATCAAAAAATGCACATAAAAATAGGTGGGTGGAAATGTAGCTATTGTATGTTATGACATCTTGACACAAACAAACACATCACAGCCTGTTTTTTTCTGTCATGAGAACTTGATTTTACCAAGTAAACATAACTTGTCATAAATCTGTCATAAACATGATTATCACGAAGCCATCATCAATGTCGCGAACTTTATAACAATATCCTTAATATTTTTTGACCACAACTACAGTGGCACAAGCTGAATTTCTCATAAATATTAATGATGCTGTTAAAAATGACTCAAATCATTTCTCAATTTCTCAGTGTTTCAAAAAAGACACTTTAATGACAAACACAATTTGTTCCACTCAAAATGTAATCAAAAGTATTTATGACAATTACGATGCCTCATGACAGTCATGTTTATGACAGATTTATGACAAGTTATGTTGTCTTGGTTATTATTTTTTTTCATCACAGGTTGTGCCTTAATTTTATTGTTTGCTGTAATGAATAAACTTTTCAAGCAAAGTTCTTAAATTACAGCAGCCCAAAAGATAAGAGGTTCAGGTCTATGAGCCCAACTAAAAGCAAACACTTTTCTTCATGATGGTGACTTTTGGTCCACATTTGTTTTAAGATAACTGGGCCACATTTTCCATATCTTCTCTGGGCCACTATAGGCTAATGCAGTGCTTAATTTGTTCCACTGAAAATGTAATCAAAAGTATTTATGACAATTACAACGCCTCATGACAGTCATGTTTATGACAGATTTATGACAAGTAATGTTGTCTTGGTTATGTCAAGTTGTCATGACAAAAACAAAACCCAGCTGGCAAAATTCATGTGGCTCAAATCCGGCCCACACCAGACACTTACATCCGGCTCACATACCGCATGGAATGATGACACTTGGGCAGTCCGCTCCTGTTTGCCAGATCTGGGGCACAATTAAGGCATGGCAATATCACATACCAGCCAGAATTCAAACAAATGAACCAGAACGGACCGTATTCTGGGCCACAATTTGCTTTTATTCTGGTCCAGATCCAGCTCACACCAGACACTTACATCTGGACCACATACTGAATGGAATGATGGATATAGAGTGGTCCACTCCTGTTTGTCAGATCTGGGCCACAAATAAGCCAAAGCAATATCACATATCAGCCAGAATTCAACCAAATTAACCAGTAGTACTGACTCTATTCTGGGCCAAAGTTTGCTTTTATTCTGGTCCAGATCCGGCCAACACCAGACACTTACATCTGGACCACATACTGAATGGTGTCTGTCAAATCTGGGCCACAAATAAGCCAAAGCAATATCACATATCAGCCAGAATTCAACCAAATGAACCAGAACTGACCCTATTCTGGGCCAAAGCTTGCTTTTATTCTGGCCCAGATCCAGCTCACACCAGACACTTACATCTGGACCACATACTGAATGGAATGATGGCTCTAGGGCGGTCCGCTTCTGTTTGTCAGATCTGGGCCACAAATAAGCCAAAGCATTATTACATATCAGCCAGAATTCAACCAAATGAACCAGAACTGACCCTATTCTGGGCCAAAGTTTGCTTTTATTCTGGCCCAGATCCGGCCAACACCAAACACTTAAATCTGGACCACATACTGAATGGAATGATGGCTCTAGGGTGGTCTGCTCCTGTTTGTCAAATCTGGGCCACAAATAAGCCAAAGCAATATCCCATATTAGTCAGAATTTAACCAAATGAACCAGAACTGACTCTATTCTGGCCCACAATTTGCTTTCATCATGGCCCAGATCTGGCCTACACCTTACAATTGCTGGGTCTGGCAAAATACAAAAATCCCAGCATGCATTGTAGTATGAATACATTATATAGTTGATTGATGCTACAATTTTCATTATTTGCCTTTGATTTCGCTGTTTATGTTGACGTTGTTGAATTTGTCACTTTTAGTATCCTTTTTTTGATGTTTGTGAGTTTTGTTCATTGCTAATTGTCACCAATGTTGAGTTTCATATGCTGATTATTGATGTCTCTGTGAGCAGAAGTTGAACCATTTTTCCATTCATAACCACTCATAAACCTTTTTACTCTGTGGCATGTGCGTGTTATTACATTACTTCCAATTATGGATTAGACTTTGGTTTACATCACTGAATTATTATTATTTTTTTCATCACAGGTTGTGCCTTAATTTTATTGTTTGCTGTAATGAATAAACTGTTCAGGTGTTAGGCCTGTCTCGAGGGTGTTGGTGGATGGTGCGGTGGATGGCGGACGGGTGTCGATGATGAAAGTGAGTGTTGCGGAGGTGTCTTCACGAAAGTGAAGAGGGGGCGAGTCGCGGAAGAAAGTAAAAGTGAACAGCGGATGGGGAGGAGGGCGGTTGAGGAGGGGGATTGGTTAAATGAGGTGCCGAATTCGGATTGGATTCGGATTTTACCGATCCCCCTCCTCAACCGCCCTCCTCCCCATCCGCTGTTCACTTTTACTTTCTTCTGCGACTCGCCCCCTCTTCACTTTTGGATTAGGATCCAGCATGTTCCGGCACAAATTAAGCCCTGGGCTAATGGCTGCATTAGCTAGAGCTTACTGTGCCAAATATTTGCCAAAAGTGGCCCACATATGTCTTAAGATAACTGGGCCACATTTGCACTTACACGTGTGAGCCAATTTAAGTTTAGACCCAGATTACCCTTAAATGACTATGCCACATTTTTGCCATTTGTGGCCCATCATTTGGGCCAAATGTATCATTTTCCACATGGGCCACATTAGGCTCACATTCAGATTACAAATCTGAATCCAAACCTTAAGACAAATCTTTGCCTTAAATGGCCCATATATGAATTTGAATCTTTGGCCCCCTTTTCCATTGTACAGGTGGCCCACTTCAGGCTCACATTCATTTTGTCTGGGCTGAAGAAAGACCACCAGTGCCGCATGACTGCCTAAAGTGGCCCACATTCGTATGCTATCTGGGAAACAGGTTGTGATGGATTCGGTTATGTCAAGTTGTCATAAGCAAAGAAATTTTTGTATTTAAAATGTCGTAACTGAGTAAACGACAGTTAAAGACAGTTGTCATAAGCATGCATAAAATCTCATTCACATTCATGACGTGTCATGATTATAAAGTTTTCATGACAAAAAGTTCTCCCAAATATCTGTACTCTTATATGCTACTAAAGTCTTCGTGCAAAAAAAAAAAAAAAAAGAATAAAAACAATAACAGCTACAATCATGTGGTTAACATATTTACCCTGCTGAAAAAACCTGCTGGTCAGGCTGGAAAATTATTAGCTAAAACCAGCTTGACCAGCCTAGCCAGACTGGGAGCCCAGCCAAAACCAGCTATGTCCAGCTTAAACCAGGTTGGTCAAGCTGGTTTTAGCTGGTTATTTTCCAGCCTGACCAGCTAAGACCAGGCTGGAAAAGGCTGGAAACCAGCCTGGAAATGGCCAAAACCCCTCTAAAACCAGGCTGGTCAACCAGCTAAAACCAGCCTAGGCTGGTTTAAGCTGGATTTTTTAGCAGGGTAACACATTTTAACATACTAGGCTACTAACAAGTTGCTAATGCTTAACATTTTGGTAGCAAAAGTTAGTGCAGTTTACCCTAAAAATTAAAATTGACCCATTTCTTTCTTCAGATAAACACAATAGAAGGTATTTTTAAGATGTTCGTTTTTTCCTAAAATGGATGTCAATGGCTACCTGTTTCCTAAATTCCTCAAAATATCTTCTTTTAACATGGAATAGAAACTTGCAGTGTAGCTAGCTACTTTTTTAGAAGTGTATTTTGACAGCATTTGAGCTATTTTCCATGATGAAAAGCTTGTAGTTTATCAATTTGCAGTTTCAGAGCTTCCCCAAAACTGGAAATACTGCACACCTGAGCTGTAAAGTCCACTCTGATTCAGATCATAAAATCTGATTTGGATCTGAACTAAACTGAACTTTAACTCTGAAAACTGATCTAAAGCAGCTTCAATTTACTAGAACTTCTGTGTTAAGCTGCTTTGACACAATCTACATAGCAAAAGCGCTATAGAATTAAAGACGAATTGAATATCACCACCTCAGCTGTGCATATTCATTCATTTTTTTCTTCGGCTTAGTCCTTTATTTATGAGGTCGCCACAGCGTAATGAACCGCCAGCTTTTCTGGCATTTGTTTTACGCAGCGGATGCTTTAAGCCACAACCCAGTACTGGGAAACATCCATACGCTCTCGCACTCATACACTACGGCCAATGTTGCTTTTTTAATTGCCCTATAGCGCATGTGTACGGACTGTGGAGGAAACCGGAGAACCTGAAGGAAACCCACGCCAACACGGGGAAAATATGCAAACTCCACACAGAAATGCCAACTGACCCAGCTGAGGCTCGAACCAGCGACCTTCTTGCTGCGAGGCAACAGTTCTAACCACTGAGCCACTGTGCCGCATAGCTGTGCATTATTTTCTAATAATTCAACAGCCAGTCATCAATTATTTATTTCTTATATAACAGTGGTACTTTGTTAACCTGTTTCAGTGTGCAGTATGACAGTCTGCTCTTTAAGTCTGCAGCGGTGGTGTGTGATGCTGAAATCTAACACATCATACGGTTTCTTTTCCAGCTGCTTTACAGAGATTTGCTGGAAGCGCCGCTTTGCTGATAAAGTCCTCCTGCTGTTTTTTTCTAATGCAGCACATTACAAAGCTCTATTGAGTCGCTACAGCCAGTGAGCAAACAGACATAACCACACACACACACAAATAGACACATAATCAGTAACGCAGAGCTGATTTAACAGCACAGAAGAGAACAGCTGGAGACACGTACATTCATCTGATGATGCCAAACACTTGTTCCATCAGTTATTGTTTCTGTTAACCTGGTGATTTATACATTTGTTAAGGGAAAATATACACTCACCGGCCACTTTATTAGGTACACTGCTCGTTAACACAAATTTCTAATCAGCCAATTACATGACAGCAACTTAGGCACGTAGACATGGTCAAGAGGATCTGCTGCAGTTCAAACTGAGCATCAGAATTGGGAAGAAAGGTGATTTAAGTGACTTTGAACATGGCATGGTTGTTGGTGTCAGACGGGCTGGTCCGAGTATTTCAGAAACTGCTGATGTACTGAGATTTTCACACACAACCATCTCTAGGGTTTACAGAGAATGGTCTGAAAAAGAGAAAATACACAGTGAGGGGCAGTTCTGTGGGCGCAAATGCCTTGTTGATGCCAGAGGTCAGAGGAGAATGGCCAGACTAGTTCCAGCTTATAGAAATGCAACAGTAACTTAAATAACCACTCGTTACAACTGAGGTCTGCAGAAGAGCATCTCTGAACACACAACACGTCCAACCTTGAGGCAGATGGGCTACAGCAGCAGAAGACCACACCGGGTGGCACTCCTGTCAGCTAAGAACAGGAAACTGAGTCTAGAATTTACACAGGCTCAGCAAAACTGGACAATAGAAGATTGGAAAAATGTTGTCTGGTCAGATAAGTCTAATTTCTAATGCGAAATTCGCATGTTAGGGTCAGAATTTGCCGTCAACAATATAAAAGCATGAATCCATCCTGCCTTGTTTCAACGGTTCAGGCTGGTGGTGTAATGGTGTGGGGGACATTTTCTTGGTACACTTTGGGCCCATTAGTACCAATTTAACATCATGTCAACACCACAGCCTACCTGAGTATTGTTACTGACCATGTCAATCCCTTTATGACCACAGTGTACTCATCTTCTGATGGCTACTTCCAGCAGGATAACGCATCATGTCAAAGCGTAAATCATCTCAGACTGATTTTTTGAACATGACAAGGAGTTCACTCTACTCAAATGGCCTCCACAGTCACCAGAGCTCAATCCAATAGAGCACTTTTGGGATGTGGTGGAACGGGAGATTTGCATCATGGATGTGCAGCCGACAAATCTGCAGCAACTGCTTGATGCTATCATTTCAATATGGACCAAAATCTCTGAGGATATTTCCCAGAACCTTGTTGAATCTATGACACAGGATTAAGGCAGTTCTGAAGGCAAAAGTGGGTCCAACCTGGTACTAGTAAGGTGTACCTAATAAAGTGGCCAGTGAGTGTTGTCCTCAGTACACAATGTATCTACAGAAGAGTCAAGCTTTAAATATTAACATTATTGAAACTTTGGTCATTTTTGACCAAGATGCTAATGGTATAATCCAATTCAATGATCTATGCTAAGCTAAAACTGCTCCAGCCAGACCCAGAGATCGGATTCTAAAATTCATTCATTTTCTTTTCAGCTTAGTCCCTTTATTAATCTGGGGTCGCCACAGCGGAATGAACCACCAACTTATCCGGCATATGTTTTACACAGCGGATGCCCTTCCAGCAGAAACCCATCACTGGGAAACATCCATACACACTAATTCACACACATACACTACATCCAATTTAAATTACCCAATTCACCTATAGTGCTTGTTTTTGGATTTGTTGGGGAAACCGGAAATCCCAGAGGAAACCCACGCGAACACGGAGAGAACATGCAAACTCCTGCGCCAACTGACCCAGCCAGGGCTCGAACCAGCAACCTTCTTGCTTTGAGGCAATTGTGCTACCCACTGCGCCACCGTGACACCTAGATTTTAAAATATTTAAACTATTTAGCTCTACATTGTAAAAAATACCAGTTAATGAAGTGGTTTCGTTTGTCATGGTTTAAAGTTTCTTACGCTTGTGAATTGTATTATAGGATGTTGATATCTTGGTCACTTTTTCCCAAAAGTTGTTGGAGGAAAGATCAAAGTCTCTCAATGCAATTAAAAATCATAAATAAATAATATTAATAATAATAAAAAACACGAAATCACAAAATACAGAAAATTGTTCATGTGAAAAGAGTGGAGTGTTCCTTTAATGAACAACCCTGATCCTTTCAACTCTGTCTACTCTTTCACCCTCCTTAAAAACATTGAGCTCAATTTTTCAGATTCTTTCCTGTGAATCTTGCTCTTAATCAACACCCTCTTCTCTCTCTCTCTCTCTCTCTCTCTCTCTCTCTCTCTCTCTCTCTCTCTCTCTCTCTCTCTCTCTCTCTCTCTCTCTCTCTCTCTCTCTCTCTCTCTCTCTCTCTCTCTCTCTCTCTCTCACACACACACACACACACACACACACGCTAAAATGGCTGTTTATATGAGCAGAAAAAGGACAATGTAAAGCATAATGTAGTGGTTGTATTTTCAAGTATGGTACAGGCAAGGGTTTTGACTGATTTTAATTACTATAAGTACATGGATTATTTGGACACTTTTAACAATATTTGGAGCTGTAACAGTGCTTTTGTGCTGTATGGATGAGACTAATGGCGACTTTTCTTTCATTTGAAATGCACATGGTCTTACACAACTTGAAATGAATTATTTTATAGTTGTAATGTGGTGGTTTTAATGCAATAAAGTCTTGTAAAATTCGATTCTTCCTCTCTTTTAGTTCGGTAATTGCTTTATTGGCATGACAAATGTTACACATGTATTGCCAAAGCATTTATAAAAAGTTAACATTAAAAAGAAAATACATCCAGTTGAAGTCTGAATTATTAGCCCCCCTGTTTATTTTTTCCCCCAACTTCTGTTTAGCGGAGAGAAGAACACATTTCTAAACATAATAGTTTTCATAACTCATCTCTAATAACTGATTTATTTTATCTTCGCCATGATGACAGTAAATAATATTTGACTAGATATTTTTCAAGACACTTCTATACAGCTTAAAGTAACAATTCAAGGCTTAACTAATTAGTTTAACTAGGCAGATTATTGTAATTAGGCAAGTTATTGTATAACGATGGTTTGTTCTGTAGACTATCAAAAAAATTGCTTTAAGGCGCTAATAATTTTGACCTTAAAATGGTTCATAAGTAATTTAAAATATTTAAATATAAAAAAAATGTTTTTATTCTAGCCAAAATAAATCAAATAATCAGACACACTGTGAAAATTTCCTTGCTCTGTTAAACATCATTTGGGAAATATTATAAAAAAGATTGAATATAAGAAATATTCAAAGGGGGGCTAATAATTCTGTATTCTGTAAAACTGTATATATATATATATATATATATATATATATATATATATATATATATATATTAAAAAAAAACATTGTAAACAGTAGTAGTAGTAGTAGTAGTAGTAGCAGCAGCAGGAGCAAAGAGCTTAGAATGACCAAGAGGCGACACTTAATAGAACGTTCCCATTGCAACCATTTTGGAGTGAAAGCAATCGGTCTTTCATTGGATCTTATTGCTGTTGCGATGGCAAGCAGCTGCTTTGTTTTTTATTTCTTTACTTAAAAAAGCACAATAAAGCTGAGCTACAACCTGAAAGATGAAAATACAACACTTACCATCACATTCATCAGCACTTTTAATAGTTTATTTTACAGACTTATAATATGCTGATGTTCTATAGGAACTTTCATTCCAAAATGGCTGCCTCGCCCTCTAGTGGCTGTTTACCAAATCGCACTAGAGTGTCGTCTCTTGGTGATTCTATGCTCTTTGGTAGTAGTCAAATACACCAATTTTACATGTATCAAAATAAACTACAAAATACAGCAGCCACAAATGTATCAAAATAAAATACTGCCCTACTGAAAAAACAGCTTAAACCAGCCTAGGTTGCTTGGCTGGTTAGCTGGTTGACCAGCTTGGTTTTAGAGGGCTTTTGGCTATTTCCAGGCTTGATCGGCCTAGCCTGACCAGCCTAGCCAGGCTGGGAGCCCAGCCAAAACCAGCTATGTCCAGCTTAAACCAGGCTGGTTTTAGCTGGATTTAGCTGGTCATTTTCCTGCCTGACCAGCTAAGACCAAGCTGGAAATGGCTGGAAACCAGCCTGGAAATGGCCCAAACCCCTCTAAAATCAGGCTGGTCAACCAGCTAAAACCAGCCAACCAGCCTAAGCTGGTTTAAGCTGGATTTTTCAGCAGGGTGTATTTTGAAAATACTACAAAATTCTTTTACAAGGGAGCCTGGCATTTCTTCACAAATCTTCCATCAACAGGCATATTGGATCAACCCCTTCACCGTTAAACTAACTTAGTAAGGTAAACAAAATATTTTGATACAAAATATTGAACCATTTTTATAAACCCCATAAAATACAAATTACAAAATACTATTTTCTATTTAAAATGTGTATTTGAAATACATGTACCACAAACACTGTCCATCCCTGGGGTCCGTTCTTCATACGTGGATTACTCAATTAGCTGGATTTGGATATTAACATGATTCAGGATTGTTTGGTTCTTCAAAATTCATCTGAGACTTGTTGTCATAGCAACAGCTCTGGTAGCTCAAACCTGCATGAGAGCAGGTTCATTTTATGTAAACAGTATCAGATCTTTTATTAATAAAACTTATGCAATCTGCACTTCGAAATAAAATTACAAAGACTGCCACCTGGTGGTTCAAAGAGAACATTTATTGATTTTTTAGATACAAATGCATGCACAATATTCGACTTTTTTGGTATGTATGCTCTAAAAAGGATAAAAACTTATGCAGTCATGCATGTGTTTTAACCGCTAATGTGATTTGATGGTTCACAAAAGTTGCAGACACCTTTACCAATATCAAAATGCTTTTTTGATGCAAAATTAATTTATACAGTTATTCCTTACACTGATTAAAAAAACTTGAGTACCTGTAAGCCTATACAGGCTACTATAATAAAGAAAATATTCTCTAAATGTAGAAGTAAATATATTGATATGCATTGAAATACATGATGAATACTCAACACATGAAAGTGTAAAGCCTGCAGCTCACAACAAATGTGGAAAGTTATTGCGCATCATTTAACCGACCGTTTACTGCTAGTTTTAACCACGTAATTTTGCTCACATGGATAATTGAATATTAATCAGATGATGTCATTACGCTGCTGTGCCGTCAGCCAATCGTTGCATTGCTGATCATGATTGAGGATCGATAGATCTGTCCTTCACAGCACACACAGCGATCTCAGATCAGTTTATCCAGACATTTTAATCTGATTTGCGAACTTGTTTGAAGAACCAAATTATCCAGAGATCAGCTATCAAGATTAAAAGATCCAGGATCTGCTAAAAACCATGCTCGCTCTCTCTTTTTCTCTCTCTCAAAAAATAATAAATTCCTCAGTAGTGATCAAATGGGAACCATTTTGCATTGTTTTGTACATTGTGAAGGGCTTAAAGATGTTTCTGATGCTCAGCTTAATGCAGGCAGATTTTAAGATTATTTCTTTCCTAACGTTAGTTTAAGTTTTGGTTTAAAATGTGCAAAAATGAAGAAAAAAAAAGAGTGAATCATAAATTTTGTTGTAGGAAAAGCCAAAATGGCAATTTAGGGTAGAGTAAAACATACTTTTGTTAATTGTGATATTTTTAATATAGTAGGAAATCCATTTTTTTTTAATCTCTCGTTCTCTGTCTCTTTCAATCTCGATCTCGCTGTATTTCCAGTGTTCAAGCTCTGAAACGGGAATTGTTCAAATCATCATTGAGGGGCTGTTTGGTGGTCCTCATTAGGAGACGTGTGAATGTCGTTTTACCCACTAGCGGCCCATTTACTGCTACTGTCACTAACCTTCCCAGCCTCTTTTAATGAGCACATTCAAAACAGCCCATCTCCTCCTGCACGCGGAGGCTCCTTTTCCAAGAGTTATGAATAATCAAGCTATTAGCGCTTGGAGGGAAAACAAAATGCCGGAGCCGCATCTGGTAAATCGACCACCAAAGACGCTCCAAACCATTGTGGCTAACGTTTTCCAGGAAATTAGGGATGAACGATGACTGGAACAAGAGGACATGCAAGACTCCCTTCCAGCTAAAATGCTTGGAAATGGTCAGGAAATGAAATACATCAGGACGCATGCTATGTTTAGATGCTATGTTGAATTGTGCAATATATATATATATATATATATATATATATATATATATATATATATATATATATATATATATATATATATATATATATATATATATATATATATATATATATATATATATATATATATATATACACACACACACAGTTGAAGTCAGAATTATTAGCCCCCCCCTTTGAATTTTTTTTCCTTTTTAAATATTTCTCAAATGATGTTTGACAGAGCAAGGAAATTTTCACAGTATGTCTGATAATATTTTTTCTTCTGGAGAAAGTCTTATTTGTTTTATTTCAGCTAGAATTAAAGCAGTTTTTAATTTCCCTAAAACCATTTTATGGTCAATATTATTAGCCCCTTTAAGCTATTTTTCATTCCTTTATAATCGGTTTTTAACACATTTTAATCTGTTTTAATCCTCTTTATTATTTGTTTTTATTGTCTTATACTTACGTTTATGTAAAGCACTTTGAAATGCCACTGTGTATGAAATGTGCTATAGAAATAAACTTGCCTTGCCTATACATTTTTTGACCATCATATACAATAATGATAAAAATAATAATTATATAATAATCTAGCTCCTGTTTATCTAACCAATCTTCTGTCTTGCTACAATCCAACTCGCTCTTTAAGGTCTCAAAACTTAGGGCTTCTGGTAGTACCTAGAATAGCAAAGTCAAGTAAAGGAGGTCGAGCCTTCTCATTTATGGCTCATAAACTCTGGAATAGCCTTCCTGATAACGTCCGAGGCTCAGACACACTCTCCCAATTCAAAACTAGATTAAAGACCTATCTGTTCAGTAAAGCATACACTTAGTGCACCACTTAGCGGGCTTCCACACAGGTTCTGTATCTTGTTGATATACACTATGAACAGCAGCTACGCTAATTATCTTCTTTATTCTCCATTTCCACTTGAGGATACTCTTCCCGAGGCCCTCAGACTATGCAGAGTCACTGATTCGATCCAAGACCAACGACGAGATGATCCCAAGGTTTCCATATCCTGGACCAGGCCGTATCCTGAGCAGCTACTGTGATGGTCATGGAAGAGTGGAGAACATGAGACTGATTCCTGTGACGCTCCAGAGACAGACGAGTCTTCGCTGAGGCCAGCTTCCAGCCTCCGCCGCTGAGACTGCAGCTCTGCACAAAAACGTTTGGCCAGCGGAGAAATTCAAATGATCGTGCCCAACTGAGCCTGGTTTCTCTCAAGGTTTTTTTTCTTCACTTCCGCCTTTAGTGAAGTTTTTTTTCCCTCTCCGCTGTCGCCTCTGGCTTGCATGGTTCAGGATCTGTAGAGCTGCGCATCGTTGGATTTGCTCTTCAATATTTGGACTCTCAGTAGTGATTATTAAACCACACTGAACTGAACTGAACGTAAACACTACAAACTAAATTACACTGTTCCTATTTACCATTTACTGTGACCTTTTATGTGAAGCTGCTTTGACACAATCTACATTGTATAAGCGCTATACAAATAAAGGTGAATTGAATTTAATTGAATAACTTGCCTAATTGCCCTCACCTGCCTAATTAACCTAGTTAAGATTTTAAATGTTACATTAAGCTACTAGTCTCTTGAAAAATATCTAGTCAAATATTATTTACTGTCATCATGGCAAAGATAAAATAAATCAGTTATTAGAAATTAGTTATTAAACCTATTATGTTTAGAAATGTGCTAAAAAAATCTTCTCTCCGTTAAACAGAAATTGGGGGAAAAACAATAAACGGGGGGAATAATTCAGGGAGGTTAATAATTCTGACTTCAACTCTTTTTTTTTTTTATTTCCCTAGGAATTTAAGACCTTTTCTTTTGTCACCTGATGCTGAGAGGCTTGTCTACGCCTTTATCACATCTTGATTAGATTTCTGTAACTAACTTTTTTGGGGGTCTACCAGCTAGTTCTCTTTGGACATTACAGCACATTCAACACATTACCCCTGTAACAGCTAAACTTGCCACCGGTCAAGTCACGCATTGATTTTAAAACCTGATTTTAACATATAAAGCGGTTCATGACTACGACATGGTGCAATATCCTGCTGGAAGTAGCCATCAGAAGATGAGTACACTGTGGTCATAAAGGTGAGCATGACATGGTGAGCAAGAGGTGGTGTCTGTTAGGTTGCAATAACTCTCCCCAAACCCTTTTCCTGATATTTTTCATTTCTTACTACTACTTAATCAGCTCACAGTAGAAAAAAACAAGCCACACCCACTGTTTTCTCATTTAATATTTTGTTTCTAGAGGAACATTCATTCATTTTCTTTTTTGCTTAGTTCCTTTGTTAAACAGGGGTCACCTCCAGCACAATTTATCCAGCACACGCCAACTTATCCAGCACACGTTTTACGCAGCGGATGCCCCCCCCCCCCAAAAAAAAGGTTGCAGCTTCTGGTTCATAGTGACTGGACATAGCTGATTTGGTAGTGACAGCATTGAACACCTTTTGTACCTGTAATCATTTGTTTTGACTATTCTTTCGTACACTATCAGTATATGTGCACTTATTATATGTTTCATCATTGTTTATGGTACTGTTTTTATTATTCATGTATGTGCAGTAACATGAAGTCCACAACAAAGACAATATACTATCTAACAAAAGTCTTGTCGCCTATGCAAGTTTTAGGAACAACCAATAATAACTCCACTTCTAGTTGATCATTTGGTATCAGAAGCGGCTGATATGAAAGGCAAAGGCCTCTAGATGAAATATGATCATGCCTTGATTTTTAATGATTTAATTAGGACAGTAAGGTCTGACTTTGCTTAGACAAAAGTCTCATCACTTAACAGAAATAATGTACAGTATAGAATATAAAGTCATGCTGCCGTGGAAACAGAATGAATATTGTGTCTGACTCCATCATGAGCTTGGAGGACTGCATCCATACATCTCTGCAATGACTCAAATCACTTATTAATAAAGTCATCTGGAATGGCAAAGAAAGCGTTCTTGCAGGACTCCCAGAGTTCATCAAGATTCTTTGGATTCATCTTCAATGCCGCCTCCATCTTACCCCAGACATGCTCAATAATGTTCATCTCTGGTGACTGGGCTGGCCAATCCTGGAGCACCTTTACCTTCTTTGCTTTCAAGAACTTTGATGTGGATGCGGAAGTATGAGGAGGAGCGCTATCCTGCTGAAGAATTTGCCCTCTCCTGTGGTTTGTAATGTAATGGGCAGCACAAATGTCTTGATACGTCAGGCTGTTGATATTGCCATCCACTCTGCAGATCTCTCGCACGCCCCCATACTGAATGTAACCCCAAACCATGACTTTTCCCTCACCAAACTTGACTGATCACTGTAAGAATCTTGGATCCATGTGGGTTCCAGTAGGTCTTCTGCAGTATTTGATGATGATTGGGATGCAGTTCAACAGATGATTCATCTCAAAAATTTACCTTCTGCCACTTTTCCAAATTATCAACTAGAAGTTAATATTTGATGCTCTCACAACTGGGATAGACGAAAAGACTTTTGTCAGGTAGTGTACAATAGAAATTCATAAAGACAATAGATAACAAAGTATAAATCACTAGGAAAGCCTGGTGAGGTTGCACAATATTTTCTTGTGCTGTTTTTTTAAAACCCACATCTCATGTGAAGCAGCAAAAGCACATGTGAAGTGGTGTTTACATACAGTCATTAAACCATAGCATCAAAAAACACCCCGGTTAATCCCCCGAGGTCAAGGAGATGGTGGAAAATGGTCACAAAAACTATTTTAGCACAAGAAAACCAACATCAACAAGCACACCACATGAAAAAGAGAAATGGTAATGCGTTCCTGTTCACACCAGCAAAATAAGACCCAAATAAACATGTACTTGTGTGTTTACCACAAATAAAGAGACAGAGAAAGTCTCCACATGGCTTCACTGCAACAACAAAAAACCCTGATGCCAAACTGCACACACACACAAAAACCCATGGGACGACACACTAGAGCAATTACTGCTATCTGTGTGGGTTAATTTGCTGCTTTTGACACAACACAGATGGCCATCAGTCAGCGGTTCAGCAGCCACAGAGCTGGAGGTTCATTCGGGAGGATCTAATGCTTATGACCAGAATATAAAAAAAAAACTGGACACACTGGCACATCGCTGAGGTTCACGGTGGAATACAAACTCACTACTGTAGGATTGGGTTTTAAAACCACAGCGGTTCGAACTGTAGTTCTGCCGAATGGGCAGTATTAATAGCTATAAATGTGGGAGAGCGTTGATATTATGTGATTGTATTGTATTACTATATGGAACAGTTAAGTGTTGATGTTAAATCAAAAGTAATTCACAAATACTTGAAAATGAGATGATTTAATGGCAATAATTATCTATGGTACAACTGAATTAGTTACAAAATAACTGTATAAGATGATCAAATATGAAATGATAAAACATATGATATAAATTGTACCCAGCTTAAATGTAAAATTAAAGTTACCAGAGGTAGAAGGAGAGACACAGAGAGTAGGCCCAGAAGTTAGCCTGATTGCAGTAGAGTCAGAGAAGCTAGACTCCAGAAGAGGAGAGGAGGAAAGCAGACCAGGAAAAGACAGGTCAGGAAAAGAAAAGAGACAGAGCAGCGTTTTACCACCTATTTTGTATCTTTCTTGACCATGTGACTAAAGCCCAAATGCTGAGACATTCAAACTCACCAATCAACATGTGACCACATCGTAAAACCCCCAAAGTCCACACACCAGTCCCTGATCTTATCAGTATCTGCCTTTGGAGTCAGTATGGACCTTCTTGAGTCAAAAATACATGTTTTGTCATGTAAACAAACGCATATAATAATTTAGCCTCTTACACTACATACTGAAGACTGCTTTGGGATAGACCTGTCACAATAATCAATATATGGACATTGTACAACACATCGACATGACCTCTATTATTTTTGGTGATGCAATATATTTTGCCTATACATAAAAACCAATTCTTTCAACACTTGTGCAACATCTCTATCTCTAATAGAGCTGTCAGTATGGTTAAAAAAACATTATAGTATTTACAATAAATGACTGAAAATAGATCTGGTAGCAGATATCGCAGCCTCTGTTACTTTTTACCTTGCTCTTTTGTGTTATCGTTTATTACTATTTATTTAGGAAATGCATTTACACATTCTGATTCCAATGCCTCATTATTAAATACTAAAATTCTTAAGAATAAATTATGCATTCTTTGGAAGAGTGTACTTGCATGGTGATGATATTATATTGTCATTCTGGCTTTATACTGTATAATGAGTGGCATAAAATGGTCTTAAAATGACAATAATATTGTTTATCGCAATATATTTTGTGCAATATATCGTATAACAAATAACAAGTATTGTTATAGGCCTGTAGGGCTCTATGAAATCAGGTTCATTGCTTTCCATATGCTGTTTTTACTTAGCATTAAATATTTCTTTTAATTAGGTGTAAAGAAGCCTGAAGAATACATATATTTATGAATAAGAAAAGTGCACAAACACCCATAACTTATATTTAAACTAGTATTTTTCTGGTGCAATACTCGTACACCAGTCCACATCTCATTTTGATTAGGTGGACAGCATTACTTTATATTAGATCATTCAAATTTTGACAAATTTCATGACACTTGTGCATTGTATATACAGATAATTCAGTTTTTATGACTGTGGTTTCCACATTGCACAAATAAGAAAAAAATAGAGAGAAAAAAGAAAGCTCTTCTGAAGATTAATGACCAAATAGATTCATCATACCTGGACAAATCATCCATTGCTGGCGAAGAATGTACCCTGGGTAGTGCACACTTTGAAGACCTCCTATGTTCTTGGTGGATTTGAACAGCAACACTGAAGCTGCAGGAATTATGAAGACATTGTTTGGTTGGTGATATTGAATGAAGTAAATGGAAAAAAGTCTCCACGCTGTCAGAAAATAAAATGTAAAAAGACATGAGCGAGATTATTTGATTAAAGCAATGTACCGAGGAGAAAAATGGGCAAATTTTTCAGCCACATGTTGACCATTGTCAATGCCAAGCTAACAATGTTAGGAGCCATCTTAATTTAGGGAGTCACATGATGATTAAGTATGTCATGTGATCAAATCATACCAAGCTACGAAAAATAAAATTAAAATAAAATAGTTTAAATAAAATAAAGTAAAAAAATACAATAAAAAATTTAAGTAAAACAAAATAAAATTAAAATAAAATGAAATGAAACTAAATTAAAAATAAAATAAAAAATTTGTTTAAATAAAAATTTTAAATTAATTAAAATAAATTAAAAATAAATAAAAGTGTGTGTGATAATCATTATATACACTGTAAAAAATCTATACATTTTCTGTATTTTGTGATTAAATGTTTTCAGTTTGTCAATGTCGATCTCTATACTTTGAGTACTCATTTTTCCAATTTAAAGAAGCTTGAAGGATACATATATTTATAAATAAGAAAAGCATTTTTTTTTTGCAGTGCGCAAACACCCATAACTTATTTAAAATTCTAATATAATATTCATACACTAGTCCACATCTCATTTTGATTAGGTGGACAGCATATTTAATTTCATGACATTTTTGCTTTATATACTGTATACAGATAATTCAGTTTTTATGACTGTGGTTTGCACATTGCACAAACAAGACCCTGATAATGTGCAAAAAAAGGTTTTTAAAACAGAAAGAGATCTTCCGAAGATTAATAGATGGATCATACCTGGAGAAGTCATCCATTGCTTGACTGGTGTGGAACGTACCCTCAGTAGTGCACGCTTGAAGACCTTCTATGGTCTTGGAGGATTTAAGCAGCAACACTGAAGCTGCGGGAATTATGAAGACATTGTTTGGTTGATGATATTGAATGAAGTAAATGGGAAAAGAAGTCTGCACACGCTCAAAAAATAAAAAGTAAAAAGACATGAGCGAGATTAATTGACCGAAGCAATTTAAACAACAATTGGCAAATGTTTCAGCCACATGTTGACCATTGTCAATGCCAGCTAACTATAGGTGCGTTCGACATGAAGCACAGCTGCAGATTAGCCGAGCGCAGGTAGGGCGGAGTTGAAAACGGACCTGTCAAGCCAGACAGCTGGACACTTCGGGGCTCAAAGTTGCTGCAGTCATGATGACCGATCACCAGCATCATCATAATTTCTTTTTACATTTTTTTTTATTTATAACAATAAAAGATTTACAAATAAAACAGAATACAGTCTCTACAAGCTAGTTCATTTTTAAACAAAAAGGGAATTATGAATTAAATATATAACAATGCATGAGAAAAATAAGGGGAAACGAGAGGGGAATATAAACATAACAAACAGGCCTATTAAATAGAAAGCAATAAGCACAAATTCTAGGCGTTTAAACATCACTCTTTGGGCTAATACTTCTTGTTTGAATATGCTAAAAATGTGTTACATTTATTTACATTTATAGATGTAAAAATTTTCAATATATATTAATGTAAAACCCAAAACAAGGTGATTAAGTCTTAAACTATGATTAAGATTATTTTGGATATTGAACGCATTTTCAAAACAGCCCTTTAATCCAAAAAGATTGGACAAAAGCACATTCCTAAAATAAGTGAGCTACACTTTAAGTATAAGTTTCCCAGAAAGACTAGGTATAAACGGCTAGACAGGAAATAATATATATATATATATATATATATATATATATATATATATATATATATATATATATATATATATATATATATATATATATATATATATATATATATTATAATCATATAAATCATTTTATAATTATTTAATAAAAGTTCTTTAACTTCATTTGTTAAGAAACCTTTAGGGTGGCAGGATCAATGATAATTGTTTTATCACAAGTCTGCAAGACTTATTTGACTTAATATTTAGGTTATTTACTAAAATATATCATTTAAATGGTTCATAGAGCTGAATGCAGTAAATAGTCTGTATAAAAAAAGGTCGAAAATAAACCTGTGCAAACAATCTAGCCTTTATAAACAAATTATTTAACAAAAGATTATTACTGCAGTAAAATATTTGTAGTCTTAATAAGCATGATGTGTACAAGATAGAGATGGTATAAAAAGTGAATTGTTTGTTTTGAAATTTGTGAATCGGAAGTTGTCCAATAATAAACCTGAAACACACGTGGTGGTTGTCATGCTGTGAAGCCAATCATGTCATCATCAGAGCTCGTGCAGACGCTCTTCAGATGCTGCATGGTCTGATTCAGTCGTCTGATCTCGGAGCACTGTCGCGGTACTTTGATGCCACATGTCACAGTCACGTGGTGTCGGCACAGCATCAATCCGGACAAAATTTCTTACCAGCATGAACCGCTTTAAGACAGATTTTGATCGATCTGCGCAGCATTGCATGAAGTCGAACGCACCTTATGTTAGGAGCCATCTTAATTTAGGGAGTGATGATTATGTCATATGATCAAACCAGTCCAAGCAAAGAAAAATGCTATTAAATTAAATTAGTTTAAATTATAAAAAATATAATTAAATTAAATTAAAGAAAATTAAATTAAAAACAATAAATATATAAAATTTTATGTCTTATTCATTAGTACACTGTAAAAAAAAAACAATATTTTGTGATTTACAAGTGTTTTCTGTTTATTTACAGTTGTGAAGTGCATTATGGGATGTTGATCTCTGGTCTGTCGACTTTTGATGTTGAAAATTCAACTCTACAGTTTAACAAAGTGACTTTCATTGACATTTTAGTAGTTTGAAATAATATAATGTATAAGAAATATTATATAGAGAGAAATGATTCTAAATAATAACAGAAAATGTACTGGCAGTTTATTATAAAGTTTTTGTATCGTAATATACAACACCATCTCAGACAATATATCACTTTAAACTATTAAAAATGTCAATAAAAGTCACTTTTTCAAACTTTTCATGGTTAATAGATGTTGGAAGAAAGATCAAACTCCCATAATGCAATTCAGAAGCATAAATAAACTGTGAAAAATAAAAACATGAATCACAAAATACAGAAAACTGCTAATTTACGGATATTTTTACTGTGTAAAAACAGCATCCTGAAAGCATCACTAATGAGTCTGAAATGTGAGCAGGCAAACATGGAAAACATTCAGCCAGCTTCTCGTTTTTAAGAAAATACCAGACATTAGTGAAGACGTCTAACTGGTTGCTAAGATGTTGCTAGGCTGTTTTATGGCATTTTATGGAATGCAGCAAGCATTTTTTCCCGTTCATTCTTCCCCATGGGATTTTTTATTAAAGCATTTGAAAAGATGTTGTGGCACCAACCAAAGAGAATAATAGCATTACAAACTTTTATTTGAAACAAAGAAATATGGAAAATGAACTCCTCATGAACTCCTGTGTTTACATGTTATTGGGTGTGAAATCCGACATTCTATAGAGTGCGTAGGAAATGTATACAATGCCTGAAAATATCGAACCTCAAAGTATGAAATCACTGCTAGGCCTTTTATATGCTGAGTTGCCTTGCTGCAAAATATGTAACTGGCCTACCCCTGCCATTTTTCCTTGGGTCATTGTTTGATGATGGCGATCAAATGAGTGTTGAATGTTATTGTAAGACAAGCATATTTCCGGTAAGAGGTTCCACTACCACATAGTTTTTTTTTCCTGTAAGAACATCATATACTTTATTTCGTACTCCTACCACTTTAAAGTAAAATAATATGTAGTGATCAATAAAAGCTTTTGTTGTGCTCTTCTGACACTTTGCCTAAATGATACTTGTCATTATATAATGCCTAGGAAATGTTTGCAAAATCTTAACAACATTTTGCGAGGACACTGGGGTTACACCCGTACTCTTTATGAGAAGTGCCATGGGATTTTCAATGACCACAGAGAGTCAGAACCTCTGTTTAACATCTCATCCGAAAGACAACGCTTACTGATAGCATAGTGTTCCCTTCACTGTACTGGGGAGTCAGGACGCAGGTTGAGCGCCCCCTGCTGGCCTCACTAACACCACTTCCTAGTTTTCCCATGTGGTCTCCCATCCAAGTACTGACCGGGCTCAGTCCTGCTTAGCTTCAGTGAGTAACCCGTCTTGGGTTGCAGGGTAAAATGGCTGTTATTAGGAATGATATCTCTACTGGTCACCCACTGAAGCTAAGCAGGGCTGCACCCAGTCAGCACCTGGATGGGAGACCACATGGGAATGCTGGGTTGCTGCCGGAAGTGGTGTTAGTGAGGCCAGCAGGGGGCGCCCAACCTGTGGTCTGTGTGGGTCCTAATGCCCCAGTATAGTGAAGGGGACTCTATACTGCTCAGTGAGCGCCGTCTTTCGGATGAGGTGTTAAACTGAGGCCCTGACTCTCTGTGGTCATTAAAAATCCCAGGATGTCCTTCGTAAAAGAGTAGGGATTTAACCTCGGCATCCTGGCCAAATTTGCCCACTGGCCTCTGTCCATCATGGCCTCCTAATCATCCTCATATCATAATTGGCTTCATTACTCTGTCTCCTCTCCACCAATCAGCTGGTGTGCGGTCTGGCGCAAAATGGCTGCCGTCGCGTCATCCAGGTGGATGCTGCACACTGGTGGTGGATGAGGAGATTCCCCCCAATGTGTAAAGCGCTTTGAGTGCCCAGAAAAGTGCTATATAAATGTAAGGAATTATTATTATTATTATTACTCATCATTCTCTCTTCTTATAGTCAGATATATGCCTATTACCAGTGGTGTAGTCCAAAAATAAAAGACGGTATACCATTACCCACCTAACCCAAATTTTAAATGTAGGTAAAGAAACGACGAAAGTCAATGTTTCTTTGATTTATTAGCAATACACACACACACACACACACACACACACACACACACACACACACACACACACACACACACACACACACACTCACGCACGCACACACACACACGCACACACACACACACACTTTTTCTGTTCAACATATTTAAAAAAGACAAACCATTTTGGAACATGTAAAGGTTGAGTGAATAATTAATATCTAATTTTTTGGGGGTGAACTATCCATTTAAAAAGGAAAATATTTAAACAAATTTGTTCATTTTAAAGCGAGATCCTAATAGTCTAATCCTATGTGTCTAATCCAGATAGTGCCCCCAGCAGACCCGGAGATTGGCTGAGTAAATTAGGCTGTGGTAAAACCCAACTGTTTAACTCTAGAGCACTTGTAAAATAAATATAAAAACATTTGGTATACAGTTAAAGGGTACGTGAATACACATAAATTAGGAATGTTTAATCAGTAAAACAAGTGAGTATACCCAAGGTATACATAATTATTTATCCTCAGAAGTCATAATACCATAACAGCTCTTGGAAAAAAGTAGGCATACAGAGAATACGCATATATAGCCCCGACTACACCACTGCCTATTACATATCCATAATAGACTGTGATATAGCCTGGTTTGCTAGTTTGTAGGATCGTATTGCTTTCTCGCTACAACCAAACTACTCCAGAGTTCATTTCAACGAGGCAAGACTACCTCATTTAGGCGATCTCCAACCAAGGCTCATTCTGATTATGTACCCCTATATACATTTCTGGAGAGCGCCAAATACGTCCCAGGAGCTACGTTTTTTGACAGTTTTTGTTTTCGTGAATGCACCAGAGGCCTCTGTGTACGTTTTTTGAGATCACCATTCACGTCTGCTCTTCTCACGAAAATCCACCAGAGGCTGCTGCCGACTAACTGACTGACCGATCGACTGACCCACCCTCCTCCTTCCTTTAACCCAACCAATTCTGTTTTCAAAAGCAAAGATTGACCAGCACCCACCCACTTCACTAAACCCAACTGACAGTTTTAAAAAGCAATCCAGAAAAAGAAAAACCCTTGCCTGATTTTTACCACGTTTTCAGATTTTACCACATTCTTACCATGTTATTTATTTGTTTATTTTATTTTTTACCTGCTTTCTAGACCCATTCTTCACTGGACTCAAACCCCATTATCGTCGTCAACCCCTTTTTGTATCTAAAGTCCGCAGACGTACATGGCGAGCCACTGGACAAACTGGTAACTGGAAAAGCCCCCCACACGGAGGTAAGCGGTCAGCTGGTTAGCGTGAAAAGAAATGGCATCATACCGCTCCATAGCATTCGTTTTAAAGATGTAATGCAATCAAACGAACTTCTGGCAACATAATTCGTGGTGATCTCCAGAAACGTAGGGCTGTGTTTTCAGAATGAGCCTGTGCTTGCGATCTCAGACCGATTATTTTGGTGCAGTTCAGAGAGCGATTGTGGGTTTCACATATGCCCAAACGAATCAAGCTGAAGGAGCAAACACGCTCGGCTTCGAAACAATCGTCTAGGTGAGAAAGCAACTTAAGTGTTCGGTGCATATGGAGAGAAAAGAGTTTCTACAGTGGTTTGTCATTTCTTATGAGCCTTCATACAGAATAACTAACGTTCAACTTAACTAATATAAACAGATTGTTTTGGGAAGATCAAAACTTACAGAGCAAAAATATTTGCGAATAATTGGCTTATTTGGCTCTATGTCAGACGAATCAAACGCTACAGGTTTACTTCCACATGTTCATCTTGTAGGCAAATTTTTTTTAACATAGGCTCATTCTGAAAACGCAGCCCTATATACATTTCTGAAGATCATAAATTATGTAGCCAGAGGAACGTATGGATGTATTTCATCTTTAATATGAGCGCTACGGGACTGTATGACTTCATTCCTTTTTGCGCTTACCTCTGTATGTACCGCTTTTCTGCAGTTTGTCCAGTGGCTCGCCATGTATGTCGGCAAACTTGAGATGCAGAGTGGAGTTGACTGCGATGACGGGGTTTGAGTTCTGCGAAGAACAGTTCCAGAACAGTTCCAGAAATCAGATAAGACAAAAATTGAATAATAAAAAAAATAAACAAGTAAATAACAGGGTGAGAATGTGGTAAAATCTGAAAACTTGCTAAAAATCAGGCTTGCTTGGATTGCTTTTGAAAACTCTGTCAGTTGGGTTTAGGGAAGTGGGTGGTTGAGTCAATCAGTGCTTTTGAAAACACTATTGATTTGGTTTAGGGAAGAAGGAGGGTAGTTCAGTTGATTGCTCAGTCAGTCAGTCGACAGCGGCCTCTGGTGGATTTATGCGAGAAGAGCATGTGTGAATGGCACTCGCGAGAGAAATTTGAGATCTGAAAAACCGTACACAGTGCCCTCTGGTAGATTTGCAAAAACAAAAACTGCGAAAAAGTATCTTTTGGGACATATTTGGTGCTCTCCACACTGTAAAACCCAACAGCCAACTTTATCAAATGAAAGTTAATTCTGCTCATTTGAAAAGAGTTTTGAACTCCGTGCTGAAGGTAAAGAGTTAATTGAATACTTCATTACTTCAACTTAAATGGAGTAAGTTCACAGTACTCATATAGATTAGTTTTCTCAAACGGTTTGAGTTACCTTAAATTATTGGGTTTTGTAGTACTCAGTTGGTTTGAGTTCTCTTCATTTATTGGGGTTTACGGTGCTCAAATTGCTTCGTTTACTCAAATGGATTAAGTTCACACTGCTTTTGTTTTTGAACTCAAATGTTTTGTAGCAATCGGCTTCCTCAAATGGTTTGAGTTGCCTTAACTTATTGGGTTTTATAGTACTCAGTTAATTTGAGTTTGCTTCATTTATTGGGGTTTACTGTGCTCAGATTGCTTTGTTTACTCAAATGGATTAAGTTCACAGAACTCATCAGGATTAGTTTTTGAAATTAAATGGTTTGTTGCAATCGGTTTCCTCAAATGTTTTGAGTTACCTTAACTTATTGGGTTTTACAGGGCAGAAATATATATAGGGCAGGGGTGCCCAAACATTTTCTTATAAAGGGCCAAAAACCAACCTTGATTGAGGCTAGTGGGCCAAATGTTTTTATAGTTGCCATAGGTAATTTCCTAATTTATTTAATAATATTTAAAAATAACTAGAAAACATTGCTTTACTTTAACTAGTACAGCATCATTTTTTTTTACATTTTACAATGAACTTACTACAGTAAAAACAAAAACAATCACTAGTTACACTAGTTTTTGGCTTGATTTGCTCACAGATGTCTTCTGCATAATCAAAGAGCAAAGAATCTCCAAGAGGCGACACTCTAGTGCAATTTATGTAACAGCCACTAGATTGCGCGACGGCCATTTTGGAATGAAAACTCCAATAGAACATCAGCATATTATAAGTCTGTAAAATAAACTGTTAAAAAAGCTGATGATTGTCATAGTAAGTGCTGTTTTGTCATCTTTCAGGTTGTTTCTCAGCTTTTATGCACTTTTTAAATAAATAAATAAATAAAAACCAAAGCAGTTGCTTGCCATCACGACAGCAATAAGATCTAATGGACAGCCGATCGATTTCACTACAAAATGGCGGAATCCGGGGCTGTTGCTAGGCACTGCTGTTGCAATGAAATGTTCTATTGAGTGTCGCCTCTTGGTCATTATAAGCTCTTTGGTAATTCTCTATCCATTGAGTGAAATTGTTTACATTTTTAAAAATGAAATTAATTTATTTGAAACATTTTATTTCAGTTATTTTTTTGTATTGTAGCTCAGCAATAAAACAAACAAAAAAAGATCATGTCAAATTAGAAATGACATTCTCTTTTAAAGGCATTTGCCCCAACCCTATCCTTCCACCTCTCTTCTCAGATGGGATGGTGGGCCAAATCAAAGGTTATAATGGGCCAACTTTGGCCCGCGGGCCCTACTTTGGGCATCTCTGATATAGGGGTACGTTTTCAGAATGATCCTGGGTTACAGAAAACTCAAAAGCTACATATCTGCTCATCTTGCCTCATCTTGTAGGCAAGCTTCTTTTTTTTAATCAGACTCCTGAACTTTCTCTAAACTATTTAATTTTCTTCCATGAGCACAACACTCTCACAACTCTCTATTTATGCACACAAACACACATCCACATTACACTGTTCCGAATGCCTGCCAGACATAAAAAATAACAATAATTACAAAGCAAAGCAACATAATAACTACACATCACACAGAATTCCACCCATTGTGCTTTCATAAATATTACCGTGGTCGTTTTCTCCGGTGAACCATACAAGACGCAGCCACAGACTTCAATTTAGTTTTCCAGGAGAAATGTGTTTTTTGGGTGGGGGGCTGACAATTTACCATGTCTGTCTTGTCTAAAAGTAGAATTATAAGCGCAGATGACACATGCAGATATCAGAAGTGAGGTGCTGTAAGGACGGATGGACATGTGTTTGTGTGAGACTGATTCATCAGCCTGTCTAAGTGAAACAGCCGCATTGAGCGCAGCATGCTCATTAGGAGATACTTCTGCACTCAAACCAGACTGAACATTTCCTTTTTTTATTTTTTCTTCTAATGCATTCTGTCACTGTACAAGTATGAGTCTTGCAGAATGCCAAACTATAATTTCAAACTCAGAGCGACTGAGTTTTAGGCCACTTTCACACCTTTACTGAGTCAGCCTGACGTTAAGGGTTTGATTCGTTTGGTTGGTGCGAAAGCTGTTTTTGAAAGTTCAGAAAGGTTTACTTTAGGTTAACTCTGCTGCACAGTTCAATCATTACACTTTTTGTTTTTGGAAATAGGCTCATTTTACTGCTCCCTTAGGCTGCATTTACACTGCACTGTTCAAGTGACTCAATTCCGATTTTTTCCCCCATGTGGCACAGATCAGACATGGCCCATGTATGTGTAAGCAGGAACAAATCACATGGATTCCAATTTACTCAAATCAGATTCAAGCCTTGTTCATATATGGAAATTTATCCGATATGAATCAGATCTGTGCCCTCGTGTCTGCAGTGTAAGCAGGTAGATCAGATTTTCACCTGTCAATGTGAGTCACGCGTCATTAAAAACCGTGTCGAATGACGTCAAGTCTGACGCTTTCATTTCAGAGCAGACTTCAGCCGAGTCCCAAACCTTAAATCTCATACACGAGGACTAAAACAGCTTTTATATTGTCATATAGCACTTGTATTTAGACATGTTAACGAGAGTGAGAGAGCGCAATGTCCGCCACATAACCAATATAAACTAATATAAAAGTAGTGCATACATCACGTGCATAAATCATGCCATGGACATGACATTAAGATGCCTAAAGGTTTAAAAAAGCCTATAAATCAAAAGAAGATGGACAAATGAGAACCTTTCCGTCATAAACTATAGTAAAACAGCTTGTCAAAAGCTGCGAACAGATTACATAAAGGAATAGAGAAAAAATGATAAATGACCAAAGAGTTTTGATAATTGTCCTATTTAAGCTTGACTGTAGTTACATCATGTACTAAGACTGACAGAAAATTAAAATTGTTTTTTTTCTAGGCAAACCCTTTACCGATATTCTGGTGTAATAATCAAGGAACTTTGCTGCTGTACCAGGCGCAATGATATTACCTAATATTCTAATGTCTCCATAGTTGCATGATTATCAGGTGCTGCGTAACATCATTGCACCTGGTACGGCAGTAAAATTAAGCTGTTAGCAATGCACATTACTTATCAAAAATACATCTTTATATATATACAGTTGGAATTTTACAAAAAAAAAAATCTTCATTTGATATTTGCTTAATATTCTAATGATTTTTTCGCATAACAGAAAAAAATTATCATGTGGACTAACACAATGTGTTTTTAGCAACTGCTAAAATATGCCCATGCAGCAAAAGACTGGTTTTGTGGTCTAGAGTCACATGACATACAGTATAATTTCCAGCATTGCATATTCCCGGTCGCACTCATTATAGTATAATGCATTTCTCACAGCTGCTTGCCTCTGAATAATTTGCTTTAACGTCGTTTGAAATGCACCCGCGGTTTTAGTACTCACAAATCTTCACAATCATACAAGAAACCTAATCTTCCTTGATCTTTTGGGATAAACAGCTCAATATAGTTTGGACGTCACTAGTCCAGAAATATTATTCATTAAAAGTAGGCTGCAAAAATGACTCGTTCTGCACTTTTGTCACCTCATTACACTATTGAAATGAATGACCGCCTCCATATCCACACCTACATGTACACATCATCTCCTGCTTGAGTTTCAAACGTTAGGAATGAGTGCATGGCTGAAGTTTATGTGCCACAAGACCATGTCATGAACATTACCAGTGTCAAAAGTCTGGAATATTAAGATCTCCTTAGGATATTTTCCCCATCAAAAGATGTACACTGTAAAAAATGCTGAGTTCCACACAACTCCTTCATGTTGTCCCTATACAAATTGATTAGGGTAACTTGATTGTGCTTGGATTGAACATAAAACAATTAAGTTGTCCCAAAAAACTTAGGAATTATTTTGATTCAGGTAAATTTAAATGAGCAAAACATAAATAAAAAAGCAGCAAAATGATTTTGAGTGTTTTAGTAACAATGATAGTTTAAAATCTTTGTAAAAATTGATTACTTAAAAAAAGTGAATAAATTCATTGCCTTAAAAGCGACGAGTTGATTTTACTAAAAAAAATATATTTAATTATGTTAGGTTAATATGTAAATATGTTATGTTAGGTCGCTGATTCGAGCCTCTGCTGGGTCAGTTGGCATTTCTGTGTGGAGTTTGCATGTTCTCCCTGTGTTCGCATGGGTTTCCTCCGGGTGCTCCCACAGTCGAAAGAAATGCGGTACAGGTCAATTGGGTAAGCTAAATTGGGTAAGCTAAATTGTCCGTAGTGTAAGAGTGTGAGTGAGTGTGTGTGGATGTTTCCCAGAGATAGGTTGCGGCTGGAAGGGCATCCGCTGCGTAAAAACGTGCTGGGTAAGTTGGCCGTTCATTCCGCTGTGGCGACCCCAAATTAATAAAGGGACTAAGCCGAAAATAAAATGAATGAATGAATGAATGAATGAATGATATATACACACAAGGCATCCGTTAGTGTCCCACCAGTGACAATATAAAGCCATATTGCATTTATACAATATATACAACATATGCATTTATACAACATTCATATTGCATCTATTCGTGTAATATTGCATTTCTACAACAGTTCGATGGCATAATCGTGTGTATAAAAAAGAAAATCAAACACGGAGAGTTTTGTAAAAATCCTTTTGTATGTGGAACTACTTTTTTCCGCCATTCATTCACATCAGCAGCTGACATCAGAACCGCAGAAACCATTGCTCATTCACCAACGTCACTTTAGATCTAGTGCTTGAATGACTCTCTAGCGTAATGTCTAAAGTGATGACAAAACAGGTGATTTTGCTCACATTTTAACTTTATAAGGCTGAACTGCATGAAATGCCATCAGTCTACAGAGATTTCCCAGTATTTCTTTGTTAACCCCAAAAAAGCCAAAGCAAATCAAACACTACCAGATTATTATAGTATGAGTACAGCACTACAACATACAAAGGAGAGAGATCGACTTAATGTCACTTACCTGTTTAATAATGATTTGATCAGCTGTAGATTGAAATTTTAAATTTCAATGGTATATTGAGTTTTTCCTCCGTTAAGGATGTTTTATGCAGTCTCTGTCGCCATCTTGTGTTGAAATGTCAACCTTCTTTGCTCTGCTCAGTATGACAGGCTGTTGGATGCCGGCGCGCTGTATCTCTGTAATTATAAATATTTAAAATAGGCACTATCCAATATATGCAATTTAAACAACTACATTCTCACCTAAAAGCCTCAAAAGTACATTATGTTGTCCAACAGCTGCAATATTTCTCAAACTATAGTGAGTTTATTGATCTGCTGTCACTCTATGTCAGCGGAGTAATACAGAAGGGTGAAGAGACTGTATGAGTGCTGACATTGCAGAATATCTCACAGCTATATATATATATATATATATATATATATATATATATATATATGTATATATATATATATATATATATATATATATATATATATATATATATATATATATATATATATATATATATATATATATTAAAAATTTCCTTGCTCTGTTATATATTTATAAATATTTATTTTAAGAGTATTAAGAGCATTTATTACTTCTAAATTTATACCCCAAATACATGAAAACCCAATTTTACATTAGTATTGTGGATTGCTAAAAATTTAATTAATATAAAAAACTGTTATGATAAAAAAATATGACAATTGTTAATATTTTTTATATATAATAGATCATTCATTCATTTTCATTTCAGCTTAATCCCTTTATTAATCAGAGGTTGCCACAACGGAGTGAATCGCCAACTTATCCAGCATATGTTTTACACAGCGGATGCCCTTCCAGCTGCAACCCATCACTGGGAAACACCCATACATTCTCATTCACACTCATACACTACGGACAAATTAGCTTACCCAATTGCTTTTTGGACACAGAAATGCCAACTGACCCAGCCGAGGCTCGAACCAGCGGCCTTCTTGTTGTGAGGCGACAGCACTACCTACTGCACCACCGTGTCACCCTTTATTAGATCATCTGAAAGCTAAATAAGATTCTCATTGATGTATGGATTGCAAGCACAATATTTAGAGTGAAATATTATCAAAATCTGTAATATGGGGACAAAAAAAATCTGAATACTGTAAAAAAATCAGCTTAAAATGTTTTTAAATTAATAACTTTCGAGCAATGCACAATACTGATCAAAATTTTAGTTTCTATGTATTTGCGGTTGGAAATTTATATTAAAATATAATAATGGAACATCATCTTTATTAAATATTCCAATGATATATTTGCCATAAAAGAAAAATCAACAATTCTGCCCCATTCAATGTACGATGTTTAATGCTCCAGCAATGTCACAACTGGTTATGATAGTTCCATATCTCTCCTTTACAATGCATAAAACATTTGCATTTCACAAAAGCGAGGTTAAAAAAAGCTTATTTATATTAATAAAATGTTTATCGCACCATCAAAACGTCACTAAAAGCTTTGTCGTGGAACCAAAATCCCTTCCTAGCAGCTTTATTTTAAGAGTGCAATGCATTAGACACTTATCCATGGATTGTCTTCTCAACCACTATAAAGCAAACCCTGCTGAAAGGCTAAAGTTAACAGAGGGCATTGCCTTTGTGAAGATAAAATAGCCCTATAATGACTTGGAGGACAGAGAACGTGTGAAAGCCAGGTGTAAAAACACCTTCAAAATTGCTCCCTTTCTGAAAAGCCCGTCATGACGTCAAGAAAGTGCCTTAATTTCTACTTTACTATTGTCTGTTCTGATCATAACCCATTATAATGTTTGCTCTGTGTGCTAGTTAGTGAACGATAACACCAACGCCAACTCCGATCCCATCAAGAAAAGCACATCTACATCTGCTGAGAAACCCATAATCAGGAGATGAGCGCTTAATGGAGACTTTGCCTCACAGAAGACGAGTTTTGATAGGAATATTAAGCCTAATTTTCAAGTCAGAACTGTTGAGCTGGGAACTCATTCTGTGTGATTTGATAGATGGCTGGTGTTAATTGGCGGGTGGAAGAAACCAAGCGCATTGTCCTGTTCGGCTCTAATTAAAGCACTTCCTGTTGGAGGAGGGGGAGCCGAGTCTAATTCACAGGTGTTCGCTTCTCTTGTCGCCACGGCAACCGGAATCCCATTCCATCCCATGAATGTTAAGATTGTATCATTTACTGGGGCTTTTTTCCCCTTCGGAGGAAGAAAGAAACACAATCACATGGTCTTTTGATTTCTTTTTCGCTCTCAGATTCTCGCCGTTTCTATGCTTGTAAAGGCTGCATGTGTGTGCCTTTTGTTGAGTTTTCTTTTATAAGTTATTCTACATTTCCGTTGTTTAAAAATGACTAATTTTTTATCAAATTATCTAAATGAAATTGTACATATTAATATACTTTTGAAATATTAGAGATCTACTTGAGAAAAGTGGCATCCGTAAACATGACAAACGAAGAGTTCAGATGCAAAAGCCGCTAGACACCACTTCCGCCAAAAATGAGCTAATGACATTGAGTGAATGCTTCAGGCACGTGGTACACCATCAACAAATAGATTTGCTTGAAATCATTTAAAATCGCAGTGTCAGCACATTCAGAAATAACAGTTTGTTGACAAAAGCCGCTAAACGCCACTTGCCTTTGACAGCTGTAGGATTGGGTTTTAAACCACAGCGGTTCGAACTGTAGTTCTGCCGAATGACTAAAAAGTTATCAGTATTGATGGTAAAAGACTGTACATTCTAGTCAAACCATTCTTCTGCAATCTTATACCAAAAACGGAAATAAGGGCAGTATTAATAGCTATAAATGTGGGAGAGTGTTGATATTATGTGATTGTGTTGTATTACAATATGGAGCAATTAAGTGTTAATGTTAAATCAAAAGTAATTCACAAATACTTGAAAATGAGATGATTTAATGACAATAATTCTCTATGGTTACAACTGAATTAGTTACAAAATAACTGTATAAAATGATCAAATATTAAATAAAGCATATGATATAAATTGTACCCAGCTTAAATGTAAAATTAAAGTTACCAGACGTAGAAGGAGAGACACAGGGGGAGGGAGAGAGAGACAAAGAGAGCAGGCCCAGAAGTTAGCCTGATTGCAGTAAAGTCAGAGAAGATAGACTCCAGAGAAGGAGAGGAGCAGAGGAGGAAAGCAGACCAGGAAAAGACGGGCCAGGAAAAGAAAAGAGGCAGAGCAGCGTTTTACCACCTATTTTGTATCTTTCTTGACCATGTGACTAAAGCCCAAATGCTGAGACATTCAAACTGACCAATCAACATGTGACCACATCGTAAAACCCCCAAAGTCCACACACCAGGCCCTGATCTTATCAGTATCTGCCTTTGGAGTCAGTATGGACCTTCTTGAGTCAAAAATACATGTTTTGTCATGTAAACAAACGCATATAATAATTTACCCTCTTACACAGCAAAAGCCGTTATATCCCGAGAACCAATCAGAAGGAGCGAATCGAATCATATGTTTTCAGTGTAGCACCGCGCTGAAATGTCGGCTTTTATGAGGAGACTGTTTTATTCCGCTTCCGATTTTAAAAGACGGAGTTTGATGAACTGGATGAGCCTGTCTGACTGTCAGTGGATGGCAAATGAAAACGTCCCTTAAACTCTGTGCATTATAAGGAAAAGAAAACACAACGTACAGTCGGAAGTGTGGCATGCATTCCTAACGTTTGCGCAGCGGCGCTACTTTGAATGAGTCTGATTTACTATACAATAAACGGCAACACCGTTTCATGAGTTAATGCCGTTCTTTTATCCCACATGAATGCTATGAGGATAAACAAGAGACAAAAAAGAGACCAAGACCTTGAGTATGGTGATGAATGATTGTCTGAGAGGCATCCCCTTTTTGCCCAGTAGGCCTGCCTTGTGATTTATCTGCTAATTTAAGCTATTTTTAAAAGATAAATATAATGTATAAAACTAATAAACTATACATTTATATTAGCCTACTTCAAATTACCTATACCTCTGATAAGCTTTTTATATTAATGGACAATGTACAGATATTGATGTTTCACAATGTTTTGAACTACAATATTTGAATCTATCAAGCTTAGTTTACAATGTTTACAATGTTTACATTGTTTACATTGCTCTACTTGCATTAAATCTGAACCTCAAATATCAGAAATGACAACAGATGGTTAAGATTTAATTAATGTTAGTTTTAATGTTGATTAATGCGTTTACTCAACAAATTTAATTCATTTATTTTCCTTTTGCTTTTTCCCTAGTTTACCACAGCGGAATGAACTGCCACTTACTTGACATATGTATTTTAAATTTTAGGTGGTTTTTGTAATGTGTTTATGTTTGGAAAAATGATTTCTAATCGCATCTTTAGTGATTTTCAACTAAATATACTGTCTTCTCCGAATAGGTGGATTTAGAGGTTTTTGCAAAAAAAGCACAAGTGGATTAAGCTGGTTTTGATGCAAAAGAAAATCTTATTTGTTAAAAACCAAAGAATTGTTTAAAGTGACACTTAAGAAAAAAAGTTATTTTATTGACTAGATAATAACCTTATCATTACATAAACAATAAAACTTCTGGACCTAATTATAGGAGCCTGATAGAAAATGCTCATTTACAAGAAAAGAGGTCTGATGAATTTAGAGGGTTTTGCATCTGACCTCCTCAACTAATTATGTTATTATCATGGCATACTGTATGGTGGGAAGCCTCACAGAAAGAAAGTCGCTGGTTCGAGTCCTGGCTGGGTCAGTTGGCATTTCTGTGTGGAGTTTGCATGTTCTCCCAATGTTGGTGTGGGTTTCCTCTGGGTGCTCTGGTTTCCCCCACAGTCCAAACACATATGCTATAGGTGAATTGGATGAAGTAAATTGTTCGTAGTGTGTGTGTGTGTGTGTGAATGAATGTGTGTATGGGTGTTTCCCAGTACTGGGTTGTGGCTGGAAGAGCATCCGCTGCATAAAACATATGCTGGAATTGTTGGTGGTTCATCCTGCTGTGTCGACCTCTGATAAATCAGAGATTAAGCCGAAGGAAAATGAATGAATAATTACAACATTGCATTATCAAATTATTTATTCTTACTGAGCAAGAAGGCAACACAACAGTTTTTCTCCCTGAAACTTGCAAATATACTTGCATTTCCAGCACTCTCTGTGAATCAATATCACATAATCATACACTCATGAACTGTAAGTACTGTGTTGCTCTGCCAAACACCTCTTCATTGCTATGATGACAGTTCTGAAATCCAGCAATGCCCACTTTAAATGCAGATGAGTGCTAGTTTTGAGACAAAATACATGATATCCCATGGGATGAAGTTTGAACGCTTGCTGCAGGAAAATATACTTTACAGGCTTACCGAGGCTCTTTTTTAGTTGGTTAAATCATCCACAATGTAATTTACTCTCCCTCATGTCAGTCGGAACTCAACCTTCTTTCCTCAGGATTGTTTTTAAGGATATTCATGCTGTTTTTTTTATAATATAACAAAACACCAGGAGCTGTAGGGTTCATAAAAACACAGAAGACAGCATAAAACTATGCCTTCTGAATCTACAAGACATATAATACATCATATGATAGCACCTTGTGAGGCACAGACTGACATTTAGGTCATTAAATAGTCATTTAAAAGTCATTTACGCTATTGTTGTTCTGATTTGGCATGAATTGAGTCTTAAGGATTAATATATGCGATTTCATATGTGACACTGTATTATGAGTTGATGCTTTTATATGAATGATGATCAAATTCCTAAAGAATAATCAATAAATCATTCACAGTAAGTGTTTTTTATACTGCTAGGGTCTTTCTGTTAAGAAGACCCTATAGCAACCACCTATAGCATAACTTACACTGTGAAAAGTTTGTTTTTGTAAAGCACCAAACTTTATTATATTAAATAAACGAATAATTTTTTTTTTTTATTATCGCCAACTTATCCAGCATATGTTTTACACAACAGATGCCCTTCCAACTGCAACCCATCACTGGGAAACACCCACACACTCTCATTCACACACATACACTACGAACAATTAAGCTTACCTAATTCACCTTGGACTTGTGGCAGAAACCGAAGCACCTGGACCAACTGACCAGCCGAGGCTTGAACCAGTGACCTATATATATATATATATATATATATATGAACAATATTACACAAGTAGCAGTGCAATATGGCTGTATATTGGCACTGGTGGGAGGTGTGCGTTGGCTCGAGACTGCAAGCCGAGTGCCTTAGTGTCCCACCAGTAATAATATACTGCCACTTTACATTGTTACAAGTGTGAAGTTGAGTTTATACAACAGTTCGAAGGCATATTCGAGTGTATAAAAAGATAATCAATAATCCTTTTGTACGAGGAACTACTTTCCTCGTTCATTCATATCTGCAGCTCACGTCAGAACAGTAGAAACCGTTGCTACTTCACAAGCGTCACTTTAGAGCTAGTATTTGAATGATTCTCTAGCATAACGTATAAAGTGATGACAAACAGGTTATTTTGCTCACATTTTAAGATTATAATGTCACGAAAGAAACAGGGAGAATACAACTGCAAGTGAAGGACAGTTTTATGAAGGACAACAGTGAACATAAGTCTTAAAGTGCTCAAAAGCATAAAGAGACTAATGTCCAGAACAGAGAGCTTCCACAGGTCCAAACAAACACTTCAGCCGACGGTCCAGGCTAGAGAGAAAACCTGGACATACACAGACAGGAACATGAAAACAACAACTGACTGATAACCAGCAGTGAAACACAGACTGTTATATAGCCAGCAAAACAGGCATCAGCTGGAACTCTCTGATTAGGTCAGCTGATCAGAACGCATCACCCGTGCACGCACACCATAACAAATACGTCATAACTAGGGCCAGACGGAATCTGTGGACGTTTTTTGCTATTTCTGCGGAGAATTTTGGCAAAAATCTGCGTATTTCTGCTGAATTATTTTGGGAGTATCATAACTAAAACCTTAATATGTGAAATAAAAAATAATATCTTTTAAACTTTTATTTAATGTTTAAAATGCAAATCCAATTGGATTAAATTTATTTGGTAAACAAAGCAAGTCTCATATAATATCTCTACTAAAAGACAGAAAATATTACTGTACAAACTGCATTGTACATAAATCAGATGAACATTTTCATATTAGTCAAAAATATTAGTGTAATTAATTAAAAAACTGAATAAATATAGATTTACAAACATTTACTCCAGTAAATAAACAGAATTAATAATGGGCTAAAAATCTGCAGAATTCTGCACATGCAGATTCCGTGTGGGCCTAGTCATAACACATAAGATACAGGAAAAACACACAGACCCATAAACCATGACATATAAGGCTGAACGACATGAAATGCCATCAGTCTACAGAGATTTCCCAGTATTTCTCTGTTGCAATTGGAAGATCACAATAATTAACCCCTCAAAAAGCCAAAGCAAAGCAAATACTAGCAAATTACCATGGTTTAAACACAGCACTACAACATACAAAAAAGAGAGAAGGAGACTCCCTTACCAGTTTTATAATGATTTGATCAGCTGTAGTTTGAAATTTATGCTGAGTTTTTCTCCCCTAAGGAGTTATTATGCTGTCTCTGTCGCCATCTTGTGGCAGAACGTCAAATGTCTTTGCTCTGCTCAGTATCACAGGCTGATGGCCGCGAACACACTGAATCTCAGAAATTATAAATATTTAAAATAGATACTATCCTTATAAATAAACTCATTCCAAAGCCTCAATAATACATTATGTTGTCCAGCAGCTGCACTATTTGTCAAACTGTAGTGAGTTGTTTAGTCCCTCATTATTTGTAGTCCCTTTAAGAATTTTAGTTAGTAACTTACTTCAGAAACAAAAAGACAATTTCCACCTGGGGATACTCATCCCGACGCCCCCAGAGACTATGCAGCGCCACTGATTCGATCCAAGACCAGCGTCGAGATGATCCCATGATGATCCCAATGTTTCCATAACCCTGGACCAGGCCGTATCTTGAGCAGCTGCTGCGGTGGTCATGGAGGAGTGGAAAGCATGAGACTAATTCCTGTGAAGCTCCAGAAACGGACGAGTCTCGCTGACATCCAGCTTCTCCAGTGCCTAGACTGCAGCTCTGCACAAGACGTCTGGCCATAGGACAAAATGGTCGTGTCCAACTGAGTCTGGTCTCTCTCGAGGTTTTTTAATTCTTCACTTTCGCCAATTGGTGAAGCTTTATCCTTGCCACTGTCGCCACTGGCTTGCATGGTTCGAGATCTGTGGAGCTTGGGGTTTTGCTCACGACTGTGGGAAGGATGGAACCAGGCGAGAGCAGTAATATGGTCAATGTATCGGTCCATTGTGGTAAAGGAGGAGCTGAGCCGAAAGGCAAAGCTCTCAATTTACCAGTCATTCTACATTCCTACTCTCACTTATGGTCATAAGCTTTGGGTCATGACCTATAGGACAAGATCTCGGATACAAGCAGCCGAAATGAGTTTCCTTCACTGGGTGGCAGGGCGCACCCTTAAAGATGTCACCCAGGAGTAGCTCGAAGTAGAGCCGCTGCTCCTCCACATCGAGTAAAGTAAGCTGAGGTGGCTTGGGCATCTGTTTCGGATGCCTCCTGAACGCATACCTAGGGAGGTGTTCCAGGCATGTCCCACCGGAAGGAGGCCTCTGGAAAGACCCAGAACACGCTGGAGGGTCTATGTCTCTTGGCTGGCCTGGGAACGCCTCGGAATCCCTGGAGCTGGAGAAAGTGTCTGTGGAGAGGGAAGTCTGGGGTTCTCTCCTAAAACTGCTGCCCCCACAACCCGGCCCCGGAAAAGCAGATGAAAAAGAATGAATGAATGAATTTTATATAATCATATTAGCAGTCCATTTCAGTTCTATAGCATTTGTGGAGGTCAGCTGTCTATATGTTAAAAATAAAGACTGAAGAGTTGCTTTATTTTAGAACTCTCTAATTGAAATGAACACTGATTCTCTTTAATGTTTGATGCTTTAAAGCCACTCGCTTTAAAGCAATCACCTGAATGAAGTGCTATATAAATAAACATGATGTGACGACTAGAGTGCCAAATTGCAGAGCTCACGAAAACACATCCACGACGCTATGATCAGAGACTTTTAAAGTGCTCCTATTATGCTTTTTTAAATATTAGCTTCCACGCAGAGTGCTCCTTACCTGTTGGTGAATGTAAAAAGATCAAAATGATGGATAAAGTTGCTGTCTGTAAAAACAAAACAAACAAACAAACAAACAAACAAACAAACAAACAAACAAACAAACCAGAAACATTACTGAATTGCTGAAATGAGTCCAGTTTTATTTTGACAAACCAATAGATAGTTGAAGACAAAATTGTTAGACCTACTGTGAATTTTAATTTCTCTTTCAAATATCTCCCAAATGATGTTTAACAGAGCAAGGCATTTTCCCACAGTGTTTCCTATAATGTTTTTTTCTTCTGGAGAAAGTCTTATTTGTTTTATTTCGACTAGAATAAAAGCAATTTTTAATTTTTCTGAATAATTTTAAGGTCAATATTATTAGCCCCCTTAAAGGGGTGGTCCTGCCTGTATTTTTAGGGCTTGGTTGTGTTTATAAGATGCAAAGCAATCTGTGCTACAGCTACACTGAAAAAAAGTGTTGCATGCAAAACTGTTGCAAACAATTTATTTGTGTTGAATTTAAACAAATTAAATTTAATAATGTTCAACTTAATTTGTTTGTTTAAATTCAGCCCAAATAAATAGTTTACAACCACTTAACGTAAAAACAATTTAGTAAATCCAAGGAATCATCTTTGAATAATTTTTTCAGTGCACTGCGTCGCCTCCAGCTGTCTAAATCATATTGATTTTAACTCTTCTTTGTATTCATTTTAATGACTACAATTTATTTAGTAGTAAATTTTAATGAACATATTGATCTTTAAACCACTACATACGAGCATGGTGAATGCGCATTATCTGAAGTGTTTGTGAACTCACTAGCCCGGATGTATTTTTTTGTAGTCCCCAAACTTCGTTTGCTGTAGGCTTTGCTAAGCTGTCGCTAATCTCTGTAATGGCCAATGTCCCCCTTTGCATTGAACTTTGAGCATTACATTCAGAGATGTTGTTTATGTTCACACAGCTACACATCAAGTAAAGTTTAAAATATGATATCGTAGTGGACCACCGCTTTAAGCAATATTTTTTTTCGATTGTCTACAAACCATCATTATACAATAACTTGCCTAATTAACCTAGCTAAGCCTTTAAATGTCACTTTAAGCTGAATACTAGTATCTTGAAAAATATCTAGTCAATTATTATGTCCTGTCATCATGACAAAGATAAAAGAAATCAGTAATGAGAAATTAGCTATTAAAACAATAAAGTTTAAAAATGTGTTGAAAAAATCGTCTTTCCGTTAAACAGAAATTAAGGGGAAAATACAGAGGGGCTAATAACTCTGACATCAACAAATTGTGTGGTGCTGTGTATCGCTTGTTTTAGGCTGTCTGGACTCTGTAGCATCCAGCTGGGTGTTTTTGGGAGGCCTATTTAATCGCTATACATTTTACCTTCTTCCTTGGCCCAATATGGACCCGCTATGTGTTCAGTAAAAATGCTGATATGATATGTGAAACACAATCAGTAATTGGCAAGTATATTGAGTGGATATGTTTTTTAATCTGACTTTGAAAGAGTCAGTGCCTCACCAGCCACAAACCTCACCGCTCATCACGCGGCACTCATGTCTCATCATAAAGGGGCAAACAAAACTGACATTTAGCCTCCAATCCGTGCACAACCTACAGTTTTATCTGTTCTCTCGCCCTTTTGGTAGTACACAGTTTTAATGTGAGATTTTGGAAATCAGATCTAAATTTAGAAGAAAGAAAACGGGGTGGGTCAGCCAGCGGATGAACAAAGTCTGAATATACAGCGGGAGCGATCAGGTGTGGAATAAAACCTGGCGGGAGTGGGACTAAAAATTCAGTCCCGCACAGATCTCCAGTATATAGACCCTTTACACATTTGCATAATGGTGATCTATACTTTTCAATGGTTGCCTGTGAACAAGTTCTTCTTTGACCCACCCTCAAACACTGTGTCTGGTTTGTTGTTGTTTTTGTAAAGATGAAATATTCATTCTACTGCACTTTTACAGTGTAGACTGGATCCTCGAATCAACCGTTTCTGACACTGTGAGAAAAAAAGCTGATGCTGCAATGGATATTAGGAGATAATAATGTGCTTTTTAACATGTGATGAATGCAAACCTATCATAGGAAGCCAACAAATCAAATTAGCAACCTTTGAAATAGCATAATAGCAGCACTTTAAAGATGATATGTGTAGATTTTTTCCTAATATGCATTTTCCAGAAAGAAGTAAACACTGCCGTGCGATCAAAACATTGATCTATTTAAGCGGCCCTAACACAGAAACATTGGCTCATCAACAGTGATGCTCGATGCAGAAACCACACACATTCACCTTTAATGGAGGAGCCTGCCAGCTAAACCGCCATCCCACACATATCTGTGAATTATGAGATACTGTTTACACAGGCCAGATTCTGAAACCGGCTCTGCAGCGACTGCTCAACTGATGGAGAAACATGAAAAATCCTTTACAGGTTTTTAATTGCTTAAGTAGTACTATTTATAAATTTTAAACTGATAAAGTTTTAATAGCACCATTCATTCTTTTAAAACCCTAATTTCATGATTTAATGGTAGTTGCGCATATTTTTATTCCACTAAATCATTGTTCTAGAACGCAAGGTCATAGGGATATGTATTGGGAATGAGTTTGATCACCAAAACACAACAGTATCTGTTTTTAGTGCTGGGCAAAAATTAAGCAGGATTTAATTTATCTCACTCACCAGCCACTTTATTAGGTTCACCTGTCCAACTGCTCATTAATTCAAATTTCTGCAGCGACTCAATGCATTTAGGCATGTAGACATGGTCAAGACGATGTGCTGCAGTTCAAACCGAGCATCAGAATGAGGAAGAAAGGAGATTTAAGTCACTTTGAATGTGGCATGGTTATTGGTGCCAGATGGGCTGGTCTGAGTATTTCAGAAACTGCTGATCTACTGGGATTTTCACACACAACCGTCTCTATGGTTTACAGAGAATGGTCTGAAAAAGAGAAAATATCCAGTGAGCGGCAGTTGCGCAAATGCCTTGAATGGCCAGACTGGTTCCAGCTGATAGAAAGTCAGCAGTAACTCAAATAACCACTCGATACAACCAAGGTCTGCAGAAGAGCATCTCTGAACACACAACACACCCAACCTTGAGGCAGATGGGCTACAGCAGCAGAAGACCACACCGGGTGCCACTCCTGTCATCTAAGATCAGGAAACTGAGTCTACAATTCACACAGGCCCACCAAAATTAGACAATAGAAGATTGGAAAAACGTTGCCTGGTCTGATGAGTCTCGATTTGTGCTGTGACATTCGGATGGTCGGGTCAGAATTTGGCATCAACAACATGAAAGCATGGATCCATCCTGCCTTGTATCTACGCTTCAGGTTGGTGGTGTAATGGAGTAGGGGATATTTTCTTGGCACACTTTGGGCTCATTAGTACCAATTGAGCATCAACGCCACAGCCTACCTGAGTATTGTTGCTGACCATGTCCATCCCTTTATGACCACAGTGTACCCATCTTCTGATGGCTGCTTCCATCAGGATAACGCACCATGTCAAAAAAATGTGAATCATCTCAGATTGGTTTCTTGAAAATGGCAATGAGTTCACTGTACTCAAATGGCCTCCACAGTCACCAGAGGTCAATCCAATAGAGCACCTTGGGGATGTGGTGGAATGAGAGATTCACATCATGTATGTGCAGCCGACAAATCTGCAGCAACTGCGTGATGCTATCATGTTAATATGGAGCAAATTTCGGAGGAATATTTCCAGTACCTCTGTTGAATCCATGCCACAAAGGATTAAGGCAGTTCTGAAGGCAAAAGGGGGTCCAACCCGGGACTAGTAAGGTGTACCTAATAAAGTGGCCGGTGAGTTTATATGATATTTGTTGATAAATATAAATAAATATTTTCTCAAATATACGCATGCATGTGTGTGTATTTAAGTATACACACAAAAAAAGATTTTTCTGCTTGTTCAAACTAAGTTATTTAAAATTGAACCAACTCAATTCTTTATAGTTTTTTGAGACAACTTAATTGTTTTATGTTCAATCCACTTGATTTTGTTCAGCTAACTTAACTAACGATTTGTGTTTGGACAACAGGAATGAATTGTGTGGAATCCTGAATTTTGAACACTGTAAACTATTAATACACTAACATAATATCCATCTTTTGAAAGATATGGTGTACTGCAGGGTTCGGTGCTTGGTCTTTTTACTTTTCATGGTTTACACACACATCAGTGGTTTCCAGAAGCAGTTACAGTACTGTGAGTAGCCCTTTTCACACATACAGACCTTTCCGAAAAATTACCGGCAATATTCCAGAAAGGGATCATGTGTAAAGCGGCCCTTTTTGAAAATACCACTAAATTAATTTTTCTGCCAATTTTCCTGCAATTTTCCAGAAACAGAAGTCGTAACATTACCAGTAATTTGCCGGAATGCAGAAGGAAAGTTGCCGGAAAGAGCGTGTTCACGTTTAGAACGCACTGACGTGGGATGTCTACTCCAGCCAATCAGAACATTCAGACACATTCACATCCGTGCTGTTTATGAAAATAAAAGCCTTTGAATATTTTTCAAGACACATTTAGCTGCTAGATGTTAGTCAGATAACATTTCTATGTTCCTTCTTAATGCCAACTGTGTGAACATTTTTAGATAAAATGCTTATGATAAACCGCTGTTTGTTTACCTTCAAGCTCTGCATCAGTTGCTTGACGCGCATGCACGTGAAGCAGCCGGTGAGCGCCAGCACACACACATATTATGTACATCTCGACATGCGTCCTCCGTATGTTTTCATCAAAGTTGTTCACAATACTTATCCATCCACATAATTTGTAATGTCGTCAAATGTGTAACACGCTGCATTTGGTCAAAACACAAACAATTTGTTTCTTAAATTGTTTATGCTGTGGCCAAATGAAGTGTGTTTCTTCAGTTGTTTGTGTTGTGACCAAATGCAGTGTGTTTCTTCAGTTGTTTGTGTTGTGACCAAATGCAGTGTGTTTCTTCAGTTGTTTGTGTTGTGACCAAATGCAGTGTGTTTCTTCAGTTGTTTGTGTTGTGACCAAATGCAGTGTGTTTCTTCAGTTGTTTGTGTTGTGACCAAATGCAGCGAAATTCTTTCCACATGTTTGTGAAAATGTGCAACACGTGTGCCGTCAAACAGATGAAGATCGTTTCTTAATTTGCTGGTGTTTTTTTGTAAAGGCACGTGTTTTCTTAAATTGCAGCACATTAAGCTTTCTCGGCCACCGTACCAACCCCTTCTATGTTTATAAAATACAAGCGCAGCCGTTTAGAGGTCATTCCTGGATAATGATGTCAAACTTTACCGGTATTTCGGAATGGATGAGTGAACAGCTTTTTTTCAAATTTACCGGTAAAGTCGTTCTGGAAATTTTCTTGATATTTACTGATATCACTCTGTGAAATGGGCTAACGAAACATTGATATATAATAAAACACTTATTACATGATTACGTCTATTGTAGAACTATTTTAAAAATGCTGAAAAGTTAGTAAAAAGTGCACTTTTGATGATCTGTTTGCGATGTAACTAAGAGTTTTGATAATGTACCAATTGTTTGCTCAGGATCTGAAGTGGGACACTCACATTGACTCCATTGTCAAAAAAGGCTGTACTTTCTTCGTCAGCTGAGGAAGTTTAACCTCCCAAAGGAGCTGCTGAAACAGTTCTACACCTCCATCATTGAATCAGTCATCTGCACATCAATAACTGTCTGGTTTAGCTCAGCTACTAAATACGACCTCCAAAGACTACGTCGAATAGTTCGGACTGCTGAGCGAATCACTGGTACAACCCTTCATACTCCCCAAGAACTGTACTTATCCAGAGCGAGCAGGAGGGCTGCCAAAATCATTCTGGACTCCTCACACCCAGCACACTACCTCTTTGAACTTCTACCTTCTGGTCGACGCTACAGAGCACTGCGCACCAGAACAGCCCGACACAGAAACAGTTTCTTCCCTCAGGCAATCCATCTCATGAACACTTGATGATAATAATTGTGAAACCAACATTGCTACACACTTTTATACACATATACACTTATTTAACAACACACTTTACATGCCAATTTGCACATAACAGCTGCACATATAACATTGTATATAGTAATAAACATGTACATACACTTGTCAATCTATATATTTGTACTCATTACTTCTATCATTTTTAAAAAATATATATTTATTATCTGTTTTTTGTCCTGTCTCTGTAATCCTGTTGCACTGTAGAAGCTCTGTCACCAAAACAAATTCCTAGTATGTGTGAACATACCTGGCAATAAAGCTCTTTCTGATTCTGATTGAGAACATTGTGCCAAACCCAAAATAGAAAGAAACTGTAAAAGAAATCAGAAATTGACTCTGAAGAGAAGGTTTTGTTATGGAGCTGCAATGCATTGATATCTGTTTAATATATTCAACATACCCAAATTGGACATAAAATAGCTTAAGTTCTCCTCGTGTTGCCATGGCAGCCACACAAAAGAAAGACAAACAAGTACTGTAAGCGATTGCTTGTTGACTGGGTTGAAGATCTCATGACCAGAATGTTGTTTTCCCTCAAGCTTTGTGATTAATTATTTGAATACACATAATCAACACGGGACAATAAATGCACCTGTCTATTTATATATATATGTAGATACGTGCGCGCACTTCAGGTTCTAAAGTGGGTTCATAAGCAGGCGACACAAAAGCGCCGAGGTCGAATCTAAATTGCTGTCTAATAAACATCACAGCGCTGTGCTTTGACCGAAATATCAGCGAGCGGCCAGCAGCATTTGATCTTTTATAAATAGCATTGAATACATGCTGCTGTGCTTTTGGAGCGGATCGGGCTCTGCTCATGTTGATTAGGCAGTGATTTGTGAGCGGCAGCGTTTTGGCTTCTTTATTCACCATTGCCTCGCAATCATCAAAACTCAGCACGAGTCTTTCATCTGCTCACTCAAAGCGGCCGGCGACCAATCAGGCGGCTCCAGTAAAGGCCCTGTGTTTTACATTACTGCACACGTTCACACTAAATTAGTTGCTTGTATTGTTGGTTTAAATTTGGAAATAAAATAGCCTGTGCTTTATATTCTGAAACTTTTGTCTGATGGAAAATGTTTTAGCTTAACTAAGAGGACATAATATATTTAAAAATGTATATATAGTATCATTGTTATTTACATTGGAATTCTGTGGGGGTTTATGGGGTCAGAAGCGATCTGTTAAGGGGTGTCTGGTTCTTGTATGAACAGAGTGAGAGTTTGGTTCGCATTGTTGATAATAAGTCAGACCCTGGCAGGGCTGCCCTTTGTCACCAAATCTGTTCAGAAGTTTTATGGACAGAATTTCAATGCAGAGCCTTGGGCCTGACGGAGTCTGGTTTGGGGACCACAGGATTTCATCTGTTATTTGCAGACAATGTTGTTCTGTTGGCTTCATCGAACATGGACCTTCAGCATGCACTGGGGCAGTTTGATACCGAGTGTGACGTAGCTGGGATGAGAATTAGCACTTACAAGTCTGAGGCCATGGTGCTCCACCGGAAAAAGGTGGCTTGCCATCTTCAGGTTAGAGGAAAGTCCTTACCCTAGGTGGAAAAGTTCAAGTATCTTGGGGTTTTGTTCACGAGTGAGGGAAGGATGGAACAAGAGATTGACAGGCGGATCGGTGCTGCAGCAGCAGTAATGTGGTCGATATATCAGTCTGTTGTGGTAAAGAAGGAGCTGAGCCGAAAGGCAAAGCTGTCGATTTACTGGTCAATCAACGTTCCTACTCTCACCCATAGTCATGAGCTTTGGGTCATGACCTAAAGGACAAGATCTCGCATAGAAGCGGCCGAAAAAAGAGTTTCCTTCGCAGGGTGGCAGATAGGGTAAGGAGCTCTGTCACCCGGGAGGAGCTCAGAGTAGAGCCGCTGCTCCTCCAAGTCGAGAGAAGTCAGCTGAGGTGGCTCTGGTATCTGTTTCAGATGCCTCCTGGACGCCTACCTAGGGAGGTTTTACAGGCATGTCCCACTAGGAGAGTGCTTCAGGGAATACCCAGGACATGCTGGAGGGACTATGTCTCTCGGATGGCTTGGGAACGCCTCAGGACCCCATCGGAGGAGCTGAAGGGAGTGTCTAGGGGAGAGGGAAGTCTGGAGTTGTGTCTTAAGACTGCTGCCCCCGTGACCCGGCCCCGAGAAGTGGATGAAAATTAATGAATGAATTATTTACATTACATTTAATGGTCTAGTTTACTATTGTTAAATACAAATATTTTAATTTCAATTCAATTCACCTTTATTTGTATAGCGCTTATACAATGTAGATTGTGTCAAAGCAGCTTCACATAAAAGGTCACAGTAAATAGGAACAGTGTAGTTCAGTTTGTAGTGTTTAAGTTCAGTTCAGTTTAGCTCAGTTCAGTGTGGTTTAATAATCACTACTGAGAGTCCAAACACTGAAGAGCAAATCCAACGATGCACAGCTCTACAGATCCTGAACCATGCAAGCCAGTGGCGACAGCGGAGAGGGAAAAAAACTTCACTAATGGCGGAAGTGAAGAAAAAAAACCTTGAGAGAAACCAGGCTCAGTTGGGCACGATCATTTTAATTTCTCCGCTGGCCAAACGTCTTGTGTAGAGCTGCAGTCTCAGTGGCGAAGGCTGGAAGCGGGCCTCAGCGAAGACTCGTCTGTCTCTGGAGCGTCACAGGAATCAGTCTCATGTTCTCCACTCTTCCATGACCATCACAGTAGCTGCTCAGGATTCGGCCAGGTCCAGGATATAAAAAACCTTGGGATCATCTCGTCGTTGGTCTTGGATCGAATCAGTGACTCTGCATAGTCTGAGGGCCTCGGGAAGAGTATCCCCAGGTGGAAATGGAGAATAAAGAGAATAATTAGCGTAGCTGCTGTTCATAGTGTATATCAACAAGATGCAGAACCTGTGTGGAAGCCCGCTAAGTGGTGCACTGAGTGTATGCTTTACTGAACAGATAGGTCTTTAATCTAGTTTTGAATTGGGAGAGTGTGTCTGAGCCTCGGACGTTATCAGGAAGGCTATTCCAGAGTTTAGGAGCTATAAATGAGAAAGCTCGACCTCCTTTACTCGACTTTGCTATTCTATGCTATTTGTAAAATACAAATATTTTAACATATACAATTAAACACAGAAATCCTAAAAAAAAGAAAAAGAAAAAAAGTTGATTAATAAGATTAAAAAAAGCCCTCTAAGAAAAAAACTATTCCAAACCTAACTAACGATTTTCCTTTTTAAATGGTCAAAATGCAAACAAACAAACAAGAAATACATAAACATTTTTATTTTTACAGAAAATTCGATTCATTTATTTATTTTCCCTACCAACTATTCCGGCATATGTTTTACGCAGCAGATGCTCTTCCAGCTGCAACCCAGTACAGGAAAACAACCATACACACTCATACACTATGGCCAATTTAGTTTATTCAATTCACCTGTAGCGCATGTGTTTGGATTGTGGGGGAAACCGGAGCACCCGGAGGAAACCCACGCCAACACGGGGAGAACATGCAAACTACATACAGAAATGCCAACTGGCCCAGCCGGGACTCGAACCAGCGACTTTCTTGCTGTGAGGGTAACCCCTGAGCCACCATGCCACCCATATAATAATAATAATAATAATAATAATAATAATAATAATAATAATAATAATAATAACAATAATAATACAAGTAAAATATAAATATAAAAGAGTGAATAATCACAAAACACCACTACTACAAAAACAAATATGGTTTTAAATGATCATATGACATAAAATGTAATATTTTATAATAAAATAGACTATGAAAATTTTGAATATATATATATATATATTCGGATCCTGACAATTGACTGTTTCAATTGCACAAATTTTAGCTCAAAAACACTTTGATGGTGACCTGAATTATTTTGTTGAAACCCATTCAAGTACAATAGAAAGCCCCCAAACGGCAATGTCTGAATGTCATCCATGTTATTTTTATCATATAAAGGCAGATTCCATCAATGCCCACATGCACACCACACACCCAGAGACTCATACATGCACAAACCCACTCGCAGACACTCATGCAGATCTATTTACAGTAATGGCACCATGAGAACTGAGGAGAGAGAAAAAATATCAAATTCATGAAGATGAAGGTTAAAGACATCAAGATTGCTTGACACAAAAACACACAGCTGCTGCTTCACATCAGTCTTTACATCTGTCTGTGTTTCACAACAGCGAAAACAATGCTGTATTCTAACAATACAACACAATTACTCGTAGAATTGTGCACTGTTAAAATGTGCTGCTTGGAAGTCCATTCAAACTCCAGTAATGTCAATTAAAAATATAAACAAATGATATGTAATAGATTGCATGACATACTCTAATTCTCAACAGAAATGAAATACATCAACAATATATTAACTCATTAAAATGTATTAACGTATTGAAATAATACTTATTTATTTGTATTGTCATTTTGTAAAGACTTTTATTTGTCTACACTCCAAAAATAAAAAAATAATTGCTGGGTTGTTTTAGCATGACATTGGGTCATATATGGATAAACACGACTGTTGAGTTTAAAAAATGTAATTTGCATTTAATTTAAAAACTTAACCCAACGTTGGGTTTGTCCATATTTGACCCAAGCACACTCTTTAATCTCTCTGACTCTTTAACAGACACTTGCACTAGATACCTTCTTAAAATCGCTCCATATCTCTATAAAAACAGTGCATTTCTGAGTGCGCCTCACACAGGTGAGTGGGTTTGACAAACCACCTGTAGAAGCCCTCTCTCTCCATATGCACCAGACACTTCATTTAAATTACACCTTACAACGACAGAACAAGAAAAACAATGTTTACTTGTAAATTTACCTCACAAATCCTATTGCACTATTTGTTTTCATCCATCTTAAGCACCTCTTTTGCACCATGTCTTATGTAAAAGTCTGTCTTAGGTTATGCGTATAATTTAAATATAGTATATGCATAGTATTTAGTGTAGTTAGATAAAATGTATGAAATGCAGTTTCATTTGCATTGCTGTTATATTACACACTTACCGGCCACTTTATTAGATACACCTTACTAGTCCTGGGTCGGACCCACTTTTGGCTTCAGAACTGCCTTAATCCTTCGTGGCATAGATTCAACAAGGTACTGGAAAATTCCTCAGAGATTTGGCTCCATATTGACATGAAAGCATCACGCAGTGAGCAGATTTGTCTCCCGTTCCACCACATCCCATAGTTGCTTTATTGGATTGAATTCTGGTGATGTGGAGGCCATTTGAGTTCATTTCATACAGTGAACTCAATGTCATGTTCAAGAAACCAGTCGGAGAGGATTCACGCTTTATGACATGGCGCATTATTCTGCTGGAAGTAGCCATCAGAAGATGAGTACACTGTGGTCATAAAGGGATGGACATGGTCAGCAACAATACTCAGGTAGACTGTGGCGTTGACACGATGCTAAATTCATACTAACGGGCCCAAAGTGTGCCAAAAAAATATCCCCGCACCATTACACCACCACCACCAGCCTGAACCATTGATACAAGGCAGGATGGACCCATGCTTTCATGTTGTTGATGCCAAATTCTGACCCGACCATCTGAATATTACAGCAGAAATGGAAACTCATCAGACCAGGCAACGTTTATTGTCCAGTTTTGGTGAGCCTGTGTGAGTTGTAGCCTCAGTTTCCTGTTCTTAGCTGGCAGGAGTGGCACCCGGTGTGGTCTTCTGCTGCTGTAGCCCATCTGCCTCAAAGTTGGACGTGTTGTGCGTTCACATATGCTTTTCTGCAGACCTCGATGTAACGATTGGTTATTTGAGTTACTGCTGCCTTTCTATCAGCTGGCACCAGTCTGGCCATTCTCCTCTGGCATCAACAAGGCATTTGCACCCACAGAACTGCTGCTCACTAGATATGTTCTCTTTTTTAAACCATTCTCTGTAAACCCTAGAGATAGTTGTGCGTGAAAATCCCAGTAGATCAGCAGTTTCTGAAATACTCAGACCAGCCCGTCTGGCACCAACAACCATGCCACGTTTAAAGTCCCTTAAATCACCTTTCTTCGCCATTTTGACGCTCAGTTTGAACTGCAGCAGATCGTCTTGCCCGTGTCTACATGCCTAAATGCATTGAGTCGCTGCCATGTGATTGACTGATTTTTGAATGTCAACAAGCAGTTGGACAGGTGTACCTAATAAAGTGGCCGGTGAGTGTTTGCAACCAATTAAAAGTTAAAGCACTATTTTCCACTCAAATTAAATTATGTGATATATCAGTACAATCTTAATTCTTAAAACACAACATCATACTGCAGTTTCGCATATTTCAGAGTCATTCAGTACTCATTGTTTTGTCTTGTAATGCGACCACATTGGCTCAGCCAGTCAATAATAGCCATGATATTGTTTACAGTGAGAAGTGTCAGTTGAAAAGCAGTGAAAGATCACAGCGTCTGGTTTATTACCATAACAAAGCCTTAGAGGAAACATTACCTAAACTTCTGAGAGTTACTCTGAACTTTCATGGCTCATGTGATCTGATGAAATATGGCCACTCGCAGAACATTTACCCTTTGCATCAGGAGACAATGGTCCTTTTGTTGCCATAGCAACATTTTCTACTTGGTGGAGGAATTTTTGCTCTTACCAGTGTAAAGTTGATACTATGTGTCCAACACATTCTTATAACAGAGACTACAGAGAACAGCAGGAGGAAAATGCTATTTTGATATTAGTAATAATCATTAGTTCTGGAACAGATATAAATCTTGCAGCTTTTTACAGTTTTTCTCAGTGGCTTGGGTGCATTTCTCACAACACTATTTACATTTGCGTGATGTTTTGTAAACAAATTTCGGGAGAAGCACACGCAGAAGTTTCAGTATCAAATACGTCATTGACAATTATTCCATTATCCAATCAGTTCTTGACCAAACCCCTATATATATACCAAAGCTGTCTTACCTGCAGCATCTCACGACTTTAGCATCCCTCCACCACCCCGACACCTCACCTTTTAAGCATTACAATCCCGGGGTGATCGTTCTGTGGCCGGGCTAGATACTTCGCTCGAATCACAATTCCTCTCTGTTTCCTGATAAGGGGAATAACTCGAGTTGGGATGTCGAGCTCAGAGCCCTCTCCCCAGACAGCACGCCAAATATGCGTTATTCTGAAACGATTGCAAGTGTGAACTCATGAAACAACAGTTAATGCATTTCTCAAAACAATAGTCATTTGAGCACATCATAGTAGCAGTTTCTCATTCCTTCCAACAAGTTGCTAATGCTTTTAGACATGCATCCATTGCTTTCACACAACTCTCTGCTGTTTAATAACATTATAATTTGCTTATGTCATGTCAGTCAAAATTAACTAAACTTGTAAATGCTGAATAGTCATTCCATATAAAACTGATAGTCCTCATTTCATTACTTGAGTCATTACATACAAAAATGTTGAACTAGCTGTCAAAATCTGTCAAGCTAATTTTATAAAACATTTAAAAAAAAAATTTTTTTCTGAAAATATCTTTAAAATTGAACAATTTCATGAATTATTTACAGACCTACAGTGTGTATGCTGTAGGTTCAGTTCCAGTATGTACTGAACTAAATTAGTAGCTGCCAAAAAATAATTTCAAAGCCTCCTAAATTAGGGTTTTGTTTCCCCGCCACTTTTTAAAATCAGTAACTGTCAAAAAAAAAAAATTAAGTCTCCTTATTTAGGGTTTTATTTTTGGCCATTTTGCTTTTTGAATCAGTATTTGACAAAAAATAACTTCAAAGCCTGTTTATTAGGGTTTTGTTTCCCCGCCATTTTGCTTTTTGAATCAGTACCTGACAAAAAGTAATTTCAAAGCCTCTTTAGGGTTTTGTTTTCCTGACACTTTTCATTTTGAATCAGTAGGTTAACTGACAAAAAAATCATTTCAAAGCCTCCATATTTAGGGTTTTGTTTTCCCACCATTTTGCTTTTAGAATGCTGACAAAAATTATTTTAATGCCTTCTTATTCAGGGTTCTATTTTCGTGCCATTTTGTTTTTTAACCCGCCAAAAAATCCTTTCAAAGCTTCCTTGTTTAGGTTTTTGTTTTCCCACCATTTTGCTGTTTTAATAAGAAACTGTCAAAAAAAGTAATTTCAAAACCCTCCTTATTTAGAGTTTTGTTTTCCAGCCTATTTTTAAATCAGTAACTGTCAACAATAATTTTAAAATCTCGTTATTTAGGGTTTTGTTTTCCCGCCATTTTGTTCTTTGAATCAGTAACTGCCAAAAACATTATTTTAAAGCCTTCTTATTTAGGGTTTTGTTTTATCGCCATATTGTTCTTTGAATCAGTAACTGTCTAAAAATTATTTCAAAGCCTTTTCATTTAGGGTTTTGTTTTCCTGCCATTTTCCTTTTTGAATCAGTAACTGTCAAAACATAATTTCAAAGCCTCCTTATTCAGGGTTTCATTTTCCCTCCATTTTGCTTTTTTAATCAGCAAAAGGCCCAAAAAATCATTTCTAACCCTCCTTATTTAGAGTTTATTTTCCTGCTATTTTGTTTTTTGAACCAGTTACTAAAAAAAATCATTTCAAACCACCTTATTTTGTGTTTTGTTTCCCCACCCTTTAGCTTTTTGAATCAGTAACTGACAAAAAAATTATTTCAAAGCCTCCTTATTTGGGGTTATGTTTTCCAGCCAATTTGCTTTTTAAATCAGTAATTGATAAATAAAAAAATATTTCAAAGCCACCTTATTTGGGGTTATGTTTTCCCGTCATTTAGTTTTTTTTAATCAGTAAATAACAGAAAAATATTTCAAAGTCTTCTTATTTAGGATTTTATTTTCCTGCCATACTGTTTTTCAAGACCTCCATTACCTCCATTTTGTTTTTTGAATGAGTAACTGACAAAAAAATCATTTCAAAGCCTTCTTATTTAGGCTTTTGTTTTTCTGCCATTTTGCTTTTTGAATAGGTTAACAGACAAAAAATTTATTTCAAACCCTCCTTGTTTAGGCTATTGTTTTCCCGCCATTTTCCTTTTTGAATCAGAAACTGACAAAAATAACTTTAAAGCCTCTTTTTTAGGTTTTTGTTTTCCCGCCATTTTCCTTTTTGAATCAGCAACTGACAACAAAATAAATTCAAAGCTTCTTTAGTTAGGGTTCTATTTCTATTATATATCTTCTTCTTGTTTTAAGCTCACATAAGTTTGATCAGGAAACCAAAATAACTGTCATTTAAACAATACTTGATTTTGGAAGTTAATGTATTTTGATTTAGAATGACTTAAATTACTCTAAACTATTTATTTTTGTATATTAATAGTGTAAATGTTAACAGATTAAACAAGTATTTTTAGACAATAGTGGTTTAAACCTTTCATTTTGTTTCAGTACTTAGTCTGTCAGCTATTTAAAAAAAAGGAATTTAGTCAGCCTTTCTTTGCTACCAGCTGAGCCAATTTTAACAATGACTTCAAGCTTTGGTAAAACTGTGTATTAAAAGTCAAAGTGGATGTTCACAGTATAAAGTGAACACAATTGAATAAAGTTTGTGGTCTGTCACTGTCAAAGATGTGACTCCAGAAGCTTCTCAGAAAATGTTTTTCCGAAGCAGATGCACAGAACATACTGCTTACACAGATCCACCAACTGGATTGCAAACCGAACTGTAAATGTTCTGCAGAGTTGCCATAGAAACCCTTGGCCTAACCCACAATCCATAATAACACAATATGGCCGACTTTTCGCAGTTGGCTGTTATTCTGCAGAAAAGCCACTTGAAAGGCTGACAAACGATTTCTTGCACAATGAGGCACAATCACTCAGTCAGGCATGAAAGCTATAATTAGCATAAATATAACTTATGTCCATGAGCATCCATAAAGTAAAACGATGCGGTTACATTTTGAGAGCGCCTGTAATTTCGGTGCATTGTTGAAATAAGTGCAACTAATTTTCTGTCAATGTAATATTTATCGCAAATTGTATTGATTCTTGACTTAACAACCTGAACCATGGATAAGAAGTTTCCACAATTGTCTGACCTGTTTTCCTTTTTATTGACAGACATAGATAGATAGATAGATAGATAGATAGATAGATAGATAGATAGATAGATAGATAGATAGATAGATAGATAGATAGATAGATAGATAGATAGATAGATAGATAGATAGATAGATAGATAGATAGATAGATAGATAGATAGATAGATAGATAGATAGATACTAAATGGAGCTTATAGTTATTTTCCCGCCTTTAGAGCTTATGGTTCTTTTCCCGCCTTTTTGCTTTTTGAATTAGTAACTGACAAAAAATAATTTCAAAGCCTGCTTATTTAGAGTTTTGTTTTCCCGCCTTTCTGTTTTTTAAAATTGCAACTGTCAAAAAATCTTTTCAAATCCACCTTTTTTAGGAGTGTTTTTTCCTGCCTTTTTGTTTTTTTATTGGTAAATATTCTTATACCAATATGATGTCATGTAAAGTCTTGTCAAAATTCTTACTTAGATTTGTATTTTCCCGCCTTCTGTTTTTTGAATTGGTAACTGTCAAAAAACAAACATTTCAAAGCCACCTTAATTAGGGTTCTAGTTTCCTGACTTTTTGTTTAGGTCGATTGGTATAATTATGAATATATTTTAGGTTTTTCCTTTACTAAACTTACTGTTTTCTTACTGTCTCCTCCAGCAACACATCTAACTCACTTACTCTAGAGAGGACTCCGAAATCTAATTCAAAAACTCATTACGGGTTAAGCCATGATAAAGACTTTATTTATCACTTCGGTAAAAAGAAGAACTGTTCTGAGTTTCATAACTGTCTAGGTTTCTGTGTCTCCCACCCATTCTTTGATTTTCCTTATATCTTGTTCTCACAGCAGCTGTAATCAACTTAACAGAACAAAACAAGCACCATCTTATAAGTCAGTTCGATTAAATGGCAATAAAATGAATGCAAATGCATCTGACTAAAGCAGACTTGTCCAAAACGTTAACCATTGGAAACTACATTTAAAAAAAAAACTGCATCACATTATATTTACTGCCCAACGTCAGCACAGCTAGATATGTAGCTATATAGAGTATGTAATCATAAAAAGAATTAATAAACAAATAAAATCTGAAGATCTTACTAAAACTATTATCGTTATTTGGATACAAGTACAATAAATAAGGTTGAAGACATTTAAATTATGACAATAAACTGGACAGTGCTGTGTTGGTTCATAATATACCCTTGAACACAGATTGTACAGACATTTTCAGACGCAAAACATCACTTAAACATATTAAATGAGTTAAATGAGAAAAAGCAGCCATGAGTAGTATGGAATACAGAAACATCAAAGTGGGGAACTCACTTACACATAACAAAGACCACCGGCAATTTAACAAAAATAACTTGACCTTGCAATCCAGAAATACTCAAATACTCATACAAGACGTAAACAGTGTTATTCCTTGTTCAGCTCTCTAGAGACTCACACTGGTAAAGAAAACACCTTTCACTTAGTTGAGTTTAACACAATTTGCCTGTAGCTAATCAAAACTTTTGATTTCTATGTATAGCAGCCCTAGAGAGTCACGTATTTGTAATACATTGACATATATTTTAATGTATTTTTATGTCTCTTCCTTTGACTAGAACTATGGAATTGAACTATGGACTGGAACAATGGAATGACATTTGACCTGAGACTAATTATATAATTACACTTACATTCAAGTAACATCACAAAGGCTAAAATAATTACTCAGTTCCATTTAGAACTAAATCATTCAGAACCATTTTATGCTAAAACAGTTGTTAGCGTTTAGGGTTCTTTCCCTTCTTTATAACTGTCAAATGAATCCTTTCAAAGCTATTTGACAATGACAATGCTTATTTATTTGAATTTAATTCAACTGTAATCAGAAAAAAAATATGGTTTAAATCTTTAAATTAAATATTTAATTGCCTTGAGGAACCATTTCATGCTAAAATTGGTCCTTTTTTCATGTTTCTATAAGCCATCTACTGATTTTGAGTCATTACAGGACAGTAGTTTTAGTAATGATTAATTCGGTATGTTTAACTTATACTTATTACTTAATTATGTCTCCTTGAAAGAAGAATAGATTTTCTACACACCAAATCGCCTATTGCTGTTGATATGGCAAGCCATTTTTACAAGTTCAGTCTATGGCAAGGGATTTTGCGTGTATCGTTTTCATGTTAGCTGAGTAGCAGTATGTAATTAAAATAAGATAAATGAAAAAAATAAAGTGATTTTTACAAATAAAGCATGAGCACACATTACCTTGCACCCTATAAACACAACCAAGTCTTAAAAATACTCCCTGGACCACCCCTTTAAATTTGTCACTGTCTATAATTCTTTCAAAGCCATGGACTTCATTCAGGGTTCTTTTTTCACACATTTTTAACTGTCAAAAAGCCTTCCAAAACCACTTGATTTAGAGTCCAGTTTTTCTGCCTTTTTGGTTTTTAAATTTGTAACTGTCAAAAACCCTTCCAAAACCACTTGATTTAGAGTCCGATTTTCCCGCCTTTTTGGTTTTTAAATTTGTAACTGTCAAAAAGCTTCCAAAACCACTTGATTTAGAGTCCATTTCCCCGCCTTTTTGGTTTTTAAATTTGTAACTGTCAAAAACCCTTACAAAACCACTTGATTTAGAGTCCAGCTTTTCCGCCTTTTTGTTTTTTAAAATTTGTAACCGTCAAAAACCCTTCCAAAACCACTTGATTTAGAGTCCGGTTTTCCCGCCATTTTGGTTTTTAAATTTGTAACTGTCAAAAACTTTCCAAAACCACTTGATTTAGAGTCCAGTTTTCCCGCCTTTTTGGTTTTTAAATTTGTAACTGTCAAAAACCCTTCCAAAACCACTTGATTTAGAGTCCGATTTTCCCGCCTTTTTGGTTTTTAAATTTGTAACTGTCAAAAAGCTTCCAAAACCACTTGATTTAGAGTCCATTTCCCCGCCTTTTTGGTTTTTAAATTTGTAACTGTCAAAAACCCTTACAAAACCACTTGATTTAGAGTCCGGTTTTCCCGCCATTTTGGTTTTTAAATTTGTAACTGTCAAAAACTTTCCAAAACCACTTGATTTACAGTCCAGTTTTCCCGCCTTTTTGGTTTTTAAATTTGTAACTGTCAAAAACCCTTCCAAAACCACTTGATTTAGAGTCCAGTTTTCCCGCCTTTTTGGTTTTTAAATTTGTAACTGTCAAAAACCCTTCCAAAACCACTTGATTTAGAGTCCGATTTTCCCGCCTTTTTGGTTTTTAAATTTGTAACTGTCAAAAAGCTTCCAAAACCACTTGATTTAGAGTCCATTTTCCCCGCCTTTTTGGTTTTTAAATTTGTAACTGTCAAAAACCCTTACAAAACCACTTGATTTAGAGTCCAGCTTTTCCGCCTTTTTGTTTTTTAAAATTTGTAACCGTCAAAAACCCTTCCAAAACCACTTGATTTAGAGTCCGGTTTTCCCGCCATTTTGGTTTTTAAATTTGTAACTGTCAAAAACTTTCCAAAACCACTTGATTTAGAGTCCAGTTTTCCCGCCTTTTTGGTTTTTAAATTTGTAACTGTCAAAAACCCTTCCAAAACCACTTGATTTAGAGTCCAGTTTTCCCGCCTTTTTGTTTTTTAAATTTGTAACAGTCAAAAACCCTTCCAAAACCACTTGATTTAGAGTCTAGTTTTCCCGCCTTTTTGGTTTTTAAATTTGTAACTGTCAAAAATCCTTTCAAAGGCATATGATTTAAGATACTTTTTTGTAAAAAGTAGAAAGATTTGCAAGTGACTAGCACACAAACAAGTCCCAACCAAGCAAATTGCATGACAGGGGCATAATAATACATGTTTTACTGGCAACAAATACTAAAACTGACAACTGCAGTCCCTAATAAATCACCTTTATAATAAATTTAAATACTCTCTTCCTGTAAATGTTGCTTTTGAAAGAGAAACACCTACAAATAGACGTGCAATAAGGTCAGCTGCAAAAATCAGTGTGCACATATGTTCTTAAGTAATTCCTGACAGTATTTTTTAACGCCACAAGAGAATTTGCATTGGTGATAAATCTGGCCACTATATGGTAACATTTAGAGCTATGCTTCTCCTATTAAACAGGACATTATCAAAACTGACTGCGCCTGAAGTGTGGGAAGCCATCAGAGCACTAAAGACAACAATGAAGGAGCATTTGGAGGAGTTTGGAGAAACAAATAACTGCTGCCCAGGTGCTTCACGAGTCTCAAGTTTACAGGATGGCAGATACTGTCATAAAATGCCACATGAAATCTCTCATACAGTTTGCCAGAAAGCCTGTGGGAGACTCTGAAGCAGCTGGAAGATTTTTTTAACGGTCTGATGAGACCAAAATGCAGGCTTTTTGCCATCAGACTAAACACCATGTTTTCCATCAGCATCATTTTGCTGAAATGCTTTGAAAAACCCAAGCACTTAATGATGCAATCTGGCCTTTTGAAACTAATGACCTTCATTAAAACATTTGATGAAAGTGCTACAGTGCAACAGTATATAAATAATCAATTAATATTAAAACAAATGAAGTTTTAAAGTGGAGAAATGATCCAACATAGGCTAATTGGAAATACGCGCTTCAGCCTACTTGTGTGAAATTGCACAAATGTGTTTCAACCATAGACTGTAAAATATATGGACGTAGCATCCGTGACGTCACCCATAGGTTTCTGAACACTACAAGTAAAAAAAAAAATAAATAAAAAAATAAGCTACAAGTAGGCGTGGCCAACCGTCGCCATTTTGTTCGCGCGTCATCGCACCCACGGCGGGATACCAAACAAGGGCAAAGAGGCAGAGAGTGAGCGGAGCTACAGACACCTGCTGGCACTTTGCTTAGACCTGGCAGACAGACTTTACTTTGGGAGAAACGCTTGATACTTCATTACCTGCGACTCGTTTGTGTTCTGACCACATGTGCTTGGCTGTACACTATATCAATAAAGTGTTTAGACTTTTAAAAACACTGTAGTCATACATTGAGCCACTAAGCATTGCTCTTATGACGTTTTTCTACAGGAGGAAAACGCGAATTACTTCCAAACACTTCAGATATAGTCTGTGTCAGTAAATGCAGGACTATTGATGAACTCCAGCATAACACTGTATGATAACGCTTCAGATGACTGTTCTAGAGCCTACAGCTAATCAATCTGTCACATTCTGGAGTGCTTTACGGGTCTAAAGAAAAATATTAATGATAAATTATCTTAAATAAAACAAATACATTTATAGAGATGGTATATAAGTATATAACTTTACTCACATGGGAAACGGAGGCCACATGACTGGTTTGTGAGCACAATTAAGTGCACACGGCATCCCATATCATCTGATAATTGTAAGAAATAAGTCCAAAAGGCAGCTGACTGTGTAAAGCCACATAAAACAACACAAAAATACGATGAATATGCCGAGATCAGTGGCTAATCAGTCGCTAACAGCTGAGGTGAAGTGACGGCGACCAGCGAGACCTAGCTGTCACTCAAGTGGCCACGCCCTTAATTATGCAAACTTAATATAACCTAATATAAAGGAAATGGATGAGTTATAAAAAAATTCACCCCCCTCACAGTTGTCATGGAGGGTAATATTAGCTATATGAACCAAAATCGTTCTTTGTACCAGGCTGTAAACACCTTGTTTTCTGCTGTAAAGTTGGCCATTCTAACAGTGGGCTCAATTGCACTTTGCTCTATTATGGAGCCAGGACTAGCGGAATTTTGATGAATTGCAGTTTCAGTTACTTCCGTATTGGCTTCCCGAGGGAGAGCGGGAGGTTGCCGCTTGGTTTCAACAATCATTTGACTGCAGTGTCTAGGTAAAATAATCACTAAGGGGCAGTATGACGCCAACAACTTTTGTTCCTTTTCACACTAATGATATTTACAGGGACATATAATTAACAAATAAAAGATTGTTTTCATGCAGTTCTTTGCACGATACCAAATAAATACCACACAATAGCTTGATGGTGTCAGCGATTGGTAATCATTCAAAAATGCGTGGCGCAACGATTCGAGACACATGTTTCTGCCGCGCTACAGAGAGTGTCTAGTGTGTCGTGTTGCGGCTTCGAGCAGCGCATCCGGTGCCTCAGTCAAAGTTAATTCAGTGTGTGTGGTTATTAGTTTCTGTGTACAAGCTCGGCACTTGAAACTAGCACACAGTTGGCTGTAAACTTGAGACTCGTGAAGCACCTGGGCAGCAGTTATTTGTTTCTCCAAACTCCTCCAAATGCTCATTCATTTTCTTTTCAGCTTAGTCCCTTTATTAATCAGGGGTCGCCACAGCGGAATGAACCGCCAACCTATCCAGCATATGTTTTACGCAGCGGATGCCCTTCCGGCTGCAACCCATCACTGGGAAACGATTGGTAATCAAAGAAATTTAATTAAATAATGAACAAATAATCTCAATTTTGACAACCTCTCTGCCCTCCTGACTTCTCATGGACGTGTACAGGAAGGACGTGTATCTGAAATGTACAACAAAATGTACCCTTAATGATGCGTTCACATCAGATGCAGATGAATCGTTAAGAGTGAGTAATTTACATGTTAAAGGGCCCATAGTTTACCTCTTTTTTATGATTTAATATTAATATTATGGTTCTTCTGAGTGTGCCAGTTTAGGTTCAGTTTAAAACACAATTCAGATTTTTTTATTATAATGTGTTAAAAAGTGTCATGTTGGGGGCGTGTCCACAGTTCGCTAATTTATGGGTGTGTTGCTTCACATGTAAATTAGTTTCGGCTTCCCGCCAACGTAACAAGGGGGCGGGGCCATGAGCTCACCCGCTCTGCGTTTGCAACGGAGTCAGACAGGCAGACTGCAAGAACGAGCAGGAGTGAGAGGATCAGCATTCAGTCGTACATGTACGACTCTGACACAGACCAAGCAGAGAGTACAAAATCATTTGTGTCTTTGTACAGTTTTACAGCCAACTGTGTGCTAGTTTCAAGTGCCGAGCTTGTACACAGAAACTAATAACCACACACACTGAATTAACTTTGACTGAGGCACCGGATGCGCTGCTCGAAGCCGCAACACGACACACTAGACACTCTCTGTGGCGCGGCAGAAACATGAAGTGTCTCGAATCGTTGCGCCACGCATTTTTGAATTCTCAACATAGGTTTCTGCAGCGGTCCGCGGCGCCCAGCCGTCGACTTGAGTGTACCCTGATAGAAACCTATGTTTAGAATTCTAAAACGCATGCTAGTTAAGATCACAGGGAGCTTCTGGGATCGCGAGAAATGCAAACGGCTGAAGTATAAGGTAGACTCAATGAGAAGTACACATGTTTGCAAACCTACCTAAAGATACAACCAATAATTCCGATTAGAGCGATAATGTGGAGAATATTGATCTTGTGTCGAGCCCAATGAGCCTTGCATCTAAAAATAGAGCTAGCGTGTTCCTTTAGTGATATTCGACTCACGCTGAAAATGGCGGACGTAAATCAACAAACTGAGGATATGATGACGCGCCTGTCAATCAATATTGGTGGGCGGGGGGACCGCTCTCCTACGTAAAGTTGCGGACGGTTTGAAAACCGCTCCAATTGGTCCACCGTTTTTATGTTGTTAAATTGAAAAAAAAGCACTGGGTGTGCTTATATCACCCCAATATGACGGTCTATACACCATACATGCACATATGTCTGTCCAAACAGCTTGAAAAGTTGATTTTTTTTACCATAGGTGCCCTTTAAGTATATGCAAAGACATGATTAGACATCCTGCGGCGCTATTTGCGTGAATGACGCAATTTGAGTGAACGACATGTCGCAAATTAAGCGTTTTGGCTGTTTGACGGGTTTAGCATGTGATTCTTACTAACATTCTTCGGACATTCTTGACACATTAACATATCAGAATCTTGCTCTAGTATTGACATGATTAGGATGTAGTGCAGGGCTATTCAATTGGCATCCCCCGGGGCAATTTGCTTCAGCCCTCCAACTAGTGTGACCAAGACATCAAAAATAAATTTAGTTGATTTTAGGTTTGATGTTGGACATTGACCGCATCTGACGTCAATCCAATTTTTATTTCCAAACAAAATGCAGTGTCCCCACGACGTTAGGGTACAAGGTCAATCTGACATTCTGTGTGCCTGCAGGGTGCCTACGGACCATGTTGTTTATTGCGAAACAAAAAACTAAAGATGTAAAATCCATTATTACCAAAGTAGATTTTTTTCTCACATGTCAGAGAAACCTATTTTGTGGGGACCATGCTTTTTTTCGTCTTTATTTTTTGTTTCACAATAAACCGCATCTTCGTTCATTTTAGCTGCACACCTGGAGAAATACAAACAAAGAAATCTGCCATTTTGGACGAAAGCCCAGGACACATAATGTCCCTCCAATTATCATTTCAGAGGCTCAGACAGTATGTACTAATGTTCAAAAGAAACAATTTCTTATTTTATTACACTAGATTAGTAATCATGTATGCCACCGATGAAAGTGACCATGTTTCCTGGAGATCAGTTTTTAGCACACTGCATGCAATACGCAGAATCTAAATTATACCATGTTTTTGTGTGACACATCATGCACAGAAAACAGCAGAAAATCTCCAGAACTCTTTTCTATTAAAGTGTACGGACATTTCCTTCAACCCTCAGAACATGACAATGCAGTGCTTAATTCCAAAATACACTTGTGAAAAAGCAATGCACAAAATTCCTTAATTTTAACACATCTATTGGGTCATACTTTTCTTAAAGAGTGTGTTATCTATTGCGGTTTATTTACTTTAATACAAAATGTCATAGGGCTATCTCAAGTTTATCAGTAAAAGAAGAGTTGCTTCTTTTATTACTCACTTGTAATATCTTTAGATGAAAGCATCTGCTAAATTAATGAATGCAAATATAAATGATGGAGAAACTGTCTGTAAAGGACTTTTTAAAACCGTGTAAGCGGGGCTAATTAAATGTCATCTTCACTCTTTATGTTGAGCTTTCAAGACATTTAAATTGAGCCACAAGAATCAAATGCAACAAAAGTGCGCTGTAATAAAAGGCATAGCTCATCCAAAAATGGAAATCTGCTAACCATTTATCCGCATTCAAGTGGTTCCATACAGGATATGAAAATATTTAGCAGAATTTTGGAAACCAGTAGCCAATGACTTGCATAGTACAAAAAAACTACTATGGTTGTAAAAAAAAAAAAAAAAAAAAAAAATATATATATATATATATATATATATATATATATATATATATATATAACGTCACCTTAGAATTATAAGGTTCTATCTGACATTTGTTGTCAAAATTGAGTTATTCACATGTTCTTGTCATTAAATGACAACTTATTTACATTATGGGATGTTTTATAAGTTGTTTTACATTTTAAGACTTTTTATTTAAAAAACAAAACAGGTTTTATCTACAAAGTTGAACTGTAGCTTGGCTCTATAAGGTTCTTTCTGTGAGCCAATCAGAATTTTAATGCACGTACGAGGACCAATCAGGATCAGCTTTCTTTGTCATTTCGCCGGACTGCTCCATTGACAACAGAAAACACCAGAAAGACAAAATCACACAAAATCAGAGTAATAATGCCACACAACAAAATTGAGAAGTGTGTAAATGATTTAGAAGCATTTCTTGACACTGAGATTCATTCATTTTCTTTTCAGTTTAGTCCCTTTATTAATCTGGGGTCGCCACAGCGGAATGAACCACCAACTTATCAAGCATATATTTTACGAAGTGGATGCCCTTATAGCTGCAACCCATCACTGGGAAACATCCATACACACTCAATCACACAAATACACTACGGCCAATTTTAGCATACCCAATTCACCTATAGCGCATGTCTTTGGACTTGTGGGGGAAACCGGAGCACCCAGAAAAAACCCACACAAACACAGGGAGAACATGCGAACTCCACACAGAAATGCCAACTGATCCAGCCGTGGCTAGAACCACGCTGTGAGGCAATCGTGCTACCCACTGCGCCACAGCATTGCCGACATTTAGATGAAATGTTACATTTTACATTGTTGAAAAATAAATGAATAATAAAAAAATTTATATATTAAATGTGAAATATATTTATTTGTTTATATATAGTCAGTGAAACACTTTTCAGTGTTAATTAAACTCATTTGGTCATCGTCTGTTTCTTTTAAAGCCTTTAAATGTAATAATAAACCTTGAAGGGCAAATACTTAATTCAATTGATGGGACATATAATTCAATAAAGATAATTCAATGATTTATATAAAGCATAAAATGTAATACATTTGAACATATTTATTAGATAAAATCAACATCTGCACTGGAAAAAAATGTTTAGCACAGCCTTGTATGATTAATTTAAACAAGAAAAAAATTCATCCTAAAACATGAAATACTGTAAATGTTACAGAAAGCAAAAATGTTTCTCAAGCATCAACATATTGTTACAACACCAACTTATATATTTTTGATTGTATTTCTTGAAAAGTAATGCTTTAATGAATGATCTGCCAGATAGAACCTTATAATTCCAAGTGGAAAATGACTTTTCAGAATTAGAAGGTTCTATCTGCATTTACCGTGTTTTTTTACTCCAATTTGCAAATGTAAGAGAACTTTGATAATTTACATTTAGAGAATCGTTAGGGTGTCTGTCATGTTAATGTATGAAAGAGAACTGTTACACACATATTGTTTGCTATATGGAATGCAAAATCTTTGAAGCTCAATATCTCAAAATCATTTAAAACGCAGATAGAAAAATGTTCAACCAAAGAAAAAACTCAAATAGGTTTAAAAAAATTGGGGTGAATAAATTACGACAGAATTTGAATTTAAGGTGTTTCATTAATTTAGTTCAATGTTTTACGAAGCTCAAAGGATTTATACCTTGCTAATTATTTGTTCCCTGTTTCCCCCTGGAGATACTCACCCCGAGGCCTCCAGAGATTGCTACCTGTGAAGAGATGATGTCAACCACAGAGGACGTCTAGAGGTATCCATAATCCTGGACCAGGCTGTATCCTGAGCAGATGCTGTGGCGGTCATCGAGGAGTAGAGAGCATGAGACTGGTTCCTGAAAGACCTGACAGACGAGTCTCCGCATTGATCCCGTGGGCCAGCCTGAACACCTGCCGGTGACCTACTCACACCTGAGTAGGTGTGGGTACTAGAAATTGCAATTTCCCTAGAAATTGCAACAGCCGTGGAAAAGGAGGAAAGTTTTTGTTAAAAAGTTTGGAAAAACCTGAGGGATAAGTTTGTTAAAGCCAAAAGAGACCATGGCAAAAGTGGAGACCCAGGCACACAATTACAGAAATATATTTTTCCACCAGTCATAGGTTTTACACTGATGTAAATATCACAATTTTGAATTTAAAACTATTTAATAGTTACAAAACTATAATTAAGCAACAAATTATTTCTTTGATAACTGGAAAAGAATATTTGAACCTATCGGTTTACAATATACTGATGCCCTAGGCCAGGGGTCACCAAACTTGTTCCAGGAGGGCCGGTGCCCTACATATTTTAGCTCCAACTCTAATCAAACACCCCTGAACAAGCTAATCAAGGTCTTACTAGGTATACTTGAAACATCCAGGCAGGTGTGTTAAGGCAAGTTGGAGCTAAACTCTGCAGGGACACCGGCCCTCCAGGACTGAGATTGGTGACCCCTGCCCTAGGCTTTATTGGTGATGATGGTCAGGAATGTTGGACCATAATTGCCTTTTAGCATAAGTATAGGACAGAAACTAGCCAGACAGTAATGTGTGAATTGTGGAGCGGCTAAATCTAAAAAAAAAAAACAATTGTATTTTTAGTAAGTGTACTTTTTTTTGCTTCTATTCTTGCCATATTAAAAAATATATTTGTAGAGCAACCCATGTTCTGCTGTGAATATTTTAATAAACTTTAATAGATAGAACTGTCCAAGATATGAACAAAAGCAAGTGATGCATCAAAGTTTGAATAAAAAAGTCTTAAATGGTAATAAAAATCCTTATAATCATTAACATAATTTATGAAAATAATAAAAATAATAAGTTTAAAAATATTGAACGTTATTAATGATATGACGTAGTTCTGGAAGCTTTCTCCTTCTCTGTTTATCCGTATGACTTTACGGTCTGTTTCTTTTGACCGCCACTTGTCGTTTTAAAGAACATCACAACGACGAACATTTGTTTTCACATTTTTTAGAGGCGTCATTCTCTGATGATGTCAGTTTGATGGCAAGTATAAAAGTCTCGTCCGTTTCACGAGGTGCGTGCGCAGTTAGCGGAGGTCTGCGATGCGGCGCCAGGTGAAAGAATAAATCCAGCTTGAGGCCATCAAACTGACATCATCAGAAAAAGACGCCTCTCAAAAACGTGAAAACGAATGCTCAGCTGTTGATTGAAGATTACCAAAACAACATTTTGGTGGATTCACTTGTACAGGGCGGCACGATGGCTCAGTAGTTAGCACTATTGCCTTACAGCAAGAAGGTCACTGCTTCGAGTCCCAGCTGGGTCAGTTGGCATTTCTGTGTGGAGTTTGCATGTTCTCCCTGTGTTGGCGTGGGTATGCTCCGGGTGCTCCGGTTTCCCCCACAGTTCAACCACATGCGCTAGAGGTGAATTGGGTAAACAAAATTGTCTGTAGTGTATAAGTGTGTGTGTGTGTGTGTGTGTGTGTGTGTGAGAATGAGTGTGTATGGGTGTTTCCCAGTAGTGGGTTGTGGCTGGAAGTTCATCCACTATGTAAAACATTTGGTAGAATATTGGTGGTTCATTCCACTGTGGCGACCGTGAAATATAGACTCACCCGAAGGAAAATTAATGAATGAACTTGAACAGATTAATAGTTCACCTTAAGAATAACAATGTGCGCTGGCAAAATAAACATTGTAAATTTTATTTAACACAGACTTAAAAACCCATTAATTGATCCATTACAATCCTGTCACATTATATTTTTTTGTACAGAGTTAAATATTTTTGTAAACTACAAAGTATTTGAGTGTAATGTGAACTAAATTTTACTGTAAGACTGTTATGCAGTATGCTACTGTATCTTAAAGTTACATTGTAAAAAATACTGTATATTTTTACTGTAAATATATATAATACTGTAATACACAGCAAGGTAAATTGCGCTGTAAATGTAAATACAGTATTTTGCTGTAACTGGCGAACTGCTGCTAGTAAGTTACTGTAGATTTTACAGGAAATAGTTAAAAGTATAAATAAGTGTGGTTTATTTATGAACTAATTTCGAGAGGATCACGTGCTTATGATCAACACGACTGGCTCCTCATTAGCTCCGTAATGTGACCTATCAGATAATTACGGAAGCATTATAAATAACCAGAGTTTTTCACTCCAGTTATCTTCGTCTTGAAGCTTCCCCCTCCTTCCACCCCTACTTCCTCCCTCTTTTTTCCGATAGGGCGACACGGTGGCCCAGTGGCTAGCACTGTTGCCTCACAGCAAGAACACCGCTGGTCCAGCCTCCTATCAGGCTGGTTGGTGTTTCTGTGCGGAGTTTGCGTGTTTTCCCCCTGTTTCGTGTGGGTTTCCCCCGGGTCCCCCGGTTTCCTCCCACCGTCCAAAAACATATACTATAGCAATAGATTAAACCAAATTATCACCGAAAACAACCCTAGTTTACACTTCTCACGTGGCGACAAGCAAGGGAGTCCTCGAGACCTTCCTGAGCTCGAACTCCGCTCTCGCCCTTCTAATGGGAGGGAGCCCCGGGCTCGAGGATATTACGAGCTCAGGGCTCTCTCCCGGGACAGCATGCCAAATACGCTTTATTGATTATCAGCTAAGTGTGAACTCTTGAAAAAGCCTGAAATAGCCTACATTGCGTCCATTGGTTACACCACCGTTTCTTAGTGGTACGTTCCCAACTCCCAAATTTGGGCTTAAAGGTGCAGTATGTAAGTTTGACACCCAGTGGTTAAACCAGTTACTGCACTCCTCATTTAAGGAGCCCCTATTATGGGTTTTTGAAAATGACCTTCTATGCAGTGTGTAACACAGCTCTAAGTGAAGTGAAATATCCAGCTACGGCTTTAATCTGAAAGTGTGCCATGTTTAAAACTATTGATTCATCTATAAAAGAGTCGACTCATAGTGGTTCGAATGGTAATGAATCTTTAGCCGTGTCGGCATGACGGTTATACAGAACTTAGGCCCCGCCCATTTGTTGCACACGCAGACCTGGAAAAATATAAAACCCCCAGCTTCACCCACAAACACTGTAGAAAGAAAAGGAAGATGACAAACACTGTAGCAGATCCCAGCTGAATTAAGACGCTGTGCTCTGAAGTGTGAGGGAAAAGTTAGTGTTATTTTCCCTACCCAAAGATAAGGCTGTGAAGAGTGAGTGGTTCAAGATTATTTTTGCAAAAATAGCTCAGCATTATCGCCCCAGCCTTGTGCTGTGTTCCTGTCATTTTTCTGACGAGTGCTTCAGCAATCTACACGCTTACAATGAGGGATTCTTCAGCCGTCTGTTAAAGAAAGGATCAGAAAAGACTATTGATGTGTGGGACTCTGTCAGAGCTCGACAGGAACTGGAAGAGGAATGATCAGTACACAGTTCATGGATCAGTTTCTTCCTCCATTTCACAAGTGTAAGTATGTGCGATTAAAATGGTTGCCAGCTCGTTTTCTCTAGCTTGTATTATGAATTTAATTGTGTTTTGTTACTTGTAACCGCTCCACGCGGCTTGTACTGCCTCTGGTTAACTCTTTAAATTCTCATGTCGCGTCTAAAACCATGTTTAAAACATGACCATCAGCTTTTTCTACACACGTGCAGCGGTCAGGTTTCAAAACAGTTCAACTTTTGCCGCAGTGTGAATTAATACTAAATGTGTGTCATGGTTAAGAGCAGAGCAATATGCTGCTGTTTAACAGCATTGCTTTAATGCACTCCTGCATTAGGCTCACACATACACTCTGCACTCTGACTACTTCAAAATTGTTGATAAGCTATGGTGGGCATTTCTCTGTGTCTCACACTGAACGCTGTCGACCAATCGCAACAGACTGGGTCATCAGACCAATCAGCTCAGATTAGCATCGCGATAAAAGAGGAGTCTGGGAGCAAATGAATCCCTGAACGAATCATATGGAAGTCCTTGGGATAATTAGATAAAAATAAATGCATATTATAAAACAATGAGTGTTTTTTTTTTTTACTTTGCATGTGTATCAGACTATTTCCTTTATCACTATTTTCCTATATCAAAATATTTCCTTTTTTGAAGCATAATAGGAGCTCTTTAAAACATGCACAAGCACAGGTTGCCAGATTGACAACATCATCAGGAGCGTGCCTGACTATATTATACCGTATCCTAAATAAGAGCAACGGTAAGCGATAGAAGGAATGTTTTACACATTAAAAGAAGCGTTTGTCCTAACCAACACCTGAAATTTATATTAGAAATGGCTTCCATTTCTATAACAACAGGATAAACTGACAGTGATCACCCCATGTACTTTATTCAGTGTTAAATGCTAATAAAGTGAGTTTGAATGACATTTTACATGACATTTATTGCAATACTACTGAAAGCAGCAGCAGATAGTTCACCTCAGATCCTGAAAACAAAATAAACTGCTTGTAATTGAACTTTAGAACTGTGAGTCAGCGCAAACCAACACATATCAGTGATTCAGCATGTACTTTTAATAATGTTAAAGAGGTTTAATATTTATTAAATACATTATAAACCTTACCATTTCGCTGGAGTGCAGTAGGTGCACTATTCTGTGCTTCTGGCTGCATTTAAGTCATGTTTCGTCTGGTGCAAACAGCCAAATTGCTTATCACTGCAAATCCCGTCACGCAGCATGTTGTTAGGACACGAGGTTACAATGTAACCTGCTCACCTAATGTTAATATTTATATCATTTGCTAATTAATAACCTCATATGGAGGTAGCATTTCGGTCGCGGACGCAAGCTTTGAGAGTCTTCATGACTAAATGGATGAAATACACTGTTTTCCACCAAGGCAACCCGAGGTGCTGAAATATAATTGGCTAAACTGGCAGTGCTAGTAGGTTAAATGACCAAAACAAGGATAGACGTGTTGGCAGGGAACACATTTTCAAAGCAGAATATCTGACTTCAGCATTGTTTTTCAGATAAACAAGAATGTTTCTGAAACATCTGCAAACATATTATAGTATTTTTATGCTTTAGAAGAGTCAAGAATGACTTGAAATCATGAGCATGCATCAGATTTCAAGAAAAAAATTCTGAAAATTGGTGGTTTTGGAGGAAAAGAGCAATCATTGTACACGATCTACACAACTTTTATTGAGCAAGGTAAGAAAACAGACAAAGCACTAGCGAGATCCAGTAAAGACAAGTCTAGAAAAAGAGGAAGAGTTACAAAGAGAGAATAAACCACTGGAAAGGAGATGCAAACAACCAACAAACTAAAACAAACAGCGTGTTGATCTAATCAAAACCAACATACGTCTTCAGAATTACAGCAAAACGAAACACCACACTATATATAGGAAAATGGCACATCATCATCATCTTCATCACAGGAGAGGTGTGTTTATATACACATGCATAGGAACAGAGGCTGGTGACGGGCAGAGGGAAGGAAAGGGAATCAAGTACAGTGGATAGGCACTTCATTTTTCCAGGACGTATTCGAACAAAAAGCTCGAGACACTTTTAATCTCGTGTATACAGGAAGATGGATACGGAAATGAATGTGATGTAACACCCCCATATTGAATCCCTCCTGGAATCCGTTTCTCCTGGTCTAATTTGAAACCTCTGCCAATCAAAGAGAGCTCCACAGAAATAAGACTTTCAGTTTTCTTCATTGCTCAGTCTGAAAATCTAATACCATACAGGGCATTTTGAACAAGCGCCGAAAATAGAAATGGAAATAAAATTAATGAATGAATCATTGTATTTTGGAAGTGTACAGTGGAAGATTTACATTATATGCACATATGAGGTGATTCATATCCGGAGTGTAATTACGCACTCAAGGTGTTCTGGCTTCTTTTTTCCGTCTTAAATATATAATAGCTGTTTTCAACTTGGTGAAAATGACATGACATATGCTTTCAGTGACGGATGAAACATAATAACTCAACAGAGGAGAAAAATGCAAGCAGTTGTGAACGAAAGAGTGGAAAACGTGATAATAAAATAGAAATGTGATTTAGAGAATGGCCAATTTGTCAGGTGATTGAATTTAAAGGGAAAGACTGTTTTAAAGGTATGCAGTGTGCTACAGCGCATCTGAAAAATATTCATAGCGCTTCACTTTTACAGTCTTATTCCAAAATGGATTAAATTCATTTATTCCCTCAAAATTCTACACACAGTCCCCCATAATGACAGTGTGAAAAAAAATTGTTTTTGAAATTGTAGCAAATTTATTAAAAATAAAAAAGCTGAAAAATCACATGTACATCAGTATTCACAGCCTTTAGCGTGAAGCTCTAAATTGAGCTTAGATACATTCTGTTTCCACTGATCATTCTTGAGATGTTTCAGCAGCTTAATTGGAGTTCACCTGTGGTTAATTCAGTTGATTAGACATGATTTGAAAAGGCATACACCTGTCTATATAAGGTCCCAGGGTTGGCAGTGCATGTCAAAGCACAAACCAAGCATGTAGACAAAGGAATTGTCTGTAGACCTCCGAGACAGGATTGTCTCTAGGCACAAGGCTGGGAAAGGTTACAGAAAAATGTCTGCTTCTCTGAAAGCTCCAATGAGCACAGTGACTACATCATCCGTAAGTGTAAGATGTTAGGAACCACCAGGACTCTTCCTACAGCCGGCCGGCCATCTAAGCTGAGTGATCGGGGGAGAAGGGCCTTAGTCAGAAAGGTGATCAATAACCCGATAGTCACTCTGTCTGAGCTACAGCGTTCTTCTGTGGAGACAGGAGAACCTTACAGAAGGACAACCATCTGTGCAGCAATCCACCAATCAGGCCTGTATGGTAGAGTGGCCAGACGGAAGCAACTCCCCGCCTGGAATTTTCCAAACACATCTGAAGGACTCTCAGACCATAAGAAACTAAACTCTCTGGTCTGATGAGACTAAAATTGAACTCTTTGGAGTGAATGCCAGGCATCACGTTTGGAGAAAACCAGGCACCGCTCATCACCAGGCTAATACCATCCCTACAGTGAAGCATGGTGGTGGCAGCATCATGCTGTGGGGATGTTTTTCAGCAGCAGGAACTGGAAGACTAGTCAGGATAGAGGGAAAGATGAATGCAGCAATGTACAGAGACATCCTGAATGAAAACCTGCTTCAGAGTACTCTTGACCTCAGACTGGGGCGACGGTTCATCTTCCAACAGGACAGTGACGTAAAGCACACCGCAAAAATATCAATAGAGTGGCTTCACAACAACTCAGCGAATGCCCTTGAGTGGCCCAGCCAGAACCCAGACCTAAATCCTATTGAACATCTCTGGAGAGATCTGAAAATGGCTGTACACCATCGCTTCCCATCCAACCTGATAGAGCTTGAGAGGTACTGCAAAGAGGAAAGGGCAAAAATTCCCAAAGACAGGTGTGCCAAGCTTGTGGCATCATCTTCAAGAAGACTTGAGGCTGTAATTGCTGCCAAAGGTGCATCAACAAAGTATTGAGCAAAGGCTGTGAATACTGATGTACATGTGATTTTTCAGCTTTTTAATTTTAAAAAATTTGCAACAATTACAAAAACTCTTTTTTCACCTTGTCATTATGGGGGATTGTGTGTAGAATTATGAGGAAATAAATGAATTTAATCCATTTTGGAATAAGACTGTAAAGTAAAAAAGTGGAAAAAGTGAAGTGCTATGAATACTTTCCAGATGCACTGTATATCATGAAATGTAAAGAGAATTTACAAAAACAAATTAAGAGAAAAATGTTTAATATATCAGCATAGATGAGATGAAGCCATTTGCAAACATTTAAATAAAAATAATTCATTTTTAATGAAATCTGGGAAATCATAACTATTTTAAGTTTTGCACTATTAAGCCACATTTACACTGTCAGGTCTTGATGCCCAATTCCGATTTGTTGCCTAAATCTGATTTACTTGCCTGACTGTTTACACGTTCTTTTAATTGTGACCCATATCCGATTCACGTGTTTACACTTGCCACAAAATTTAAAACATCACGCATGCATAAAGGCGAGTTCTAGCATCTACGCCACACTAGCCATGTTGGAAGAAATTGCCTTGCTTTTAGCTTTGTGAAACATGCGAAGATCACCCAACTTTAAAATGATTTTAAGGAGGAGAAGGAGGGAAAGGGCCGTCATCGCAGCTTGCGCCTATGGTTTATATATGGTGTCCTCCACTGACTCATCTCCCATCAGAGCAAGAAGGCAGGTAACTTCTGCTGTCGACCACTGACCACTTTTCTCCTCCATGCTTCCTCTGTTGTTGTTTACCGCGTCGGCGTCTCCACACATGCTCTTCCTTCTACGTCATTAAACCGCGGAGAAGTACCACATTGTCGCGAGTTTAATGACGTACAAAACGAAATGCCTCAATAAATCCGATTTGCCTGTTTACATGATAGTCGCATTGTCACATATCTGATATAAATCTGATTTATTTCCACATATGAAGGAGGCCTGAAACTGATCTCTGAATATCCAAATGCATGCATTTTTTTCACGGTCATCGAACAGATCTGATCTGTCTCACATATAAGCAAAAAAATCGGACTTGGGTCACATTTAACTGGCAGTGTAAATATGGTCTTCTTTTGAATCTGGACTTTAAGGAAACAGTATTAAAGGTGACCTATTATGCATGTTTTTTTTAACAGATGTCAAATAAGTCTCTGATGTCTCTAGAATGTGTATATGAAGATTCAGCTCAAAATACCACACAAATAATGTTTTAAAACTCTTTGAAACTGATCCTTTATAGGCTTTGATGCTAATTTTGTGACTGTCACTTTAAATTCAAATGAGATTGTGCTCTTTTCAAAAGAGGGCGGAGCTACAAATGCCTGCGGGTCAGCATTGTGGCAGATTCAAAAACAAGACTAATGTGGGAAAGATGGTCACTAATGGGCGGGCTTTCCCCCTTCTGATGACCCGTACAAAGGGAAAATGTCAATAAAAGCATATCTGCAGACTGTTTTTATATCCGACTATAAAAAATAACATTTAAAATTTGTATCATTATAAGCTTGTTATATTCACACACTATTGCCTCTCAACTGTGTTTAAATCTCTTATAAACGTGATTTTTGCATAATAGGTCCCCTTTAAATTTAAATGACACCTTTTAACCCAACAGTTTGGTTTGTCCATATTTGATCCAACATTTAGTTAAAACAACCCAGCACTTTTAAAAGTGTCTATGATTTCGTTTATACAGAAATCTTTGTTAAACTAAAGTGCTCGACCATTTTTTTTTTATATAATTATTTTTTAGCGTTTTTTCGCCTTTAATTTGCACAGGACAGTGAAGGTTACAGACAGGAAAGCATTGGGAGTAGAGAGAGGGGAAGGGTCGGCAAAGGACCTCGAGCAGGGAATCGAACTCGGGTCGCCGTGAGCACCATGGGGCTATATGTCGGCGCACTTAACCACTAGGCTACTGGCACCGACAAGTACTTGGCCATTTTTACAAATTTTGGCAAAACATGGAGTTAATGTTTAACGTTTACTGTGCTCAGCATATATAAGTACACCCCTCACAATTATCTGTTTAAAATTCATAGGTTTAATAGGAAGCCCTACAATATTATAGTTGTGCATATGCATTAGATTAGTTAGTACTGAAAGCAAAATCTGGAGCTTCTCTAACAAAATAATTTATGATAACGGTGCAAAAACTAGTACTTCCAAATGAATATGTTATAGAAAAATAGAAGTTTTGAAGTTGAATTGAAGTTTTGTAGGTTGTAATTTTTTTTCAATCTTTTGATTTCTAAATATGTTTGGTGACTAAGATATTATTTTAATGAATGTATCTGCTTAATAAATCTGTTTTGTTCAAATGCACCAAAATACATTGCCTATATTCACTGAGAAATTAATTAAAATATACATTTTCAAAATGGGATGTACTCAATTATGCTGAGCACGGTAGTTAGAAAATGTAACCCAATGTCGGTGCCAGGACCGTGCAGACTTTCCAAGGGGGATGTACTGTAAGAACCGAAAAGGGAGAAGAGGGAGTTGTGTTGGGGGGGGGTAGTATTAGTGTGGGTGTTGGGGTTTGCCGGATTGTGAACTAAAGACCAGGGGGCACTTTCGTTCATTTTTAAGGGGAACTTTTTCCAAGAGAAAAAGGGCATGTGCACATGTTGAGCCCTATCTGTGCACATGCCTGGTCGGTGCCATTAGCCTAGTGTTAAAGTTCGCTCCATTTTTCAACCGAATCGGGGTAGAAACAACACTATAAAAAGCACTTAGTTGACTCTACATTCAAATAAATGTATAAATTAAATGGCAGTAAATGAATGTAAATTAGCTACACGTAATTATACAAATTAAATTCATTCAACTTAATGGTCCGAGGTAACAATGGGTTTACTCACTTTTTTAAGTATAGTCAACTTATAGTTACAATCACCTTTTAGGTTGTCAACTTGTAAGTCCAGTATCATTCATTCATTCATTTTCTTTTTGGCTTAGTCCCTTTTTTAGTCAGGGGTCACCACAGCGGAATGAACCGCCAACTTATCCAGCTGCAACCCATCACTGGGAAACACCCATAAACTCTCATTAAAACACATATACTGCGGACAAATTAGTTTATCCAATTCACCAATAGTGCATGTGTTTGGACTGTAGGGGAAACCGGAGTACCCAGAGGAAATCCCCGCCAACACGGAGAGAACATGCAAACTCCACATAGAAAAGCCAACAGACCCAGCTGGGTCTCGAACCAGCGATCTTCTTGCTGTGAGGCGACAGTGCTACCCACTGTGCCACCGCACCACCTAAGTCCAGTATATTCAACTTATTTAAGTAAAGCAACTAACCGTTTCCAGTACTAGGTAGGAAGGGCATCCGCTGTGTAAAACATATGCTGGAATAGTTGGTGGTTCATTCCGCTGTGGCGTGTGGTGTGAAATAGAGACTAAGCTGAAGGAAAATGAATGAATTAACTAGTTACTTTTTACTGTAAGCCAGCCTATGATTTTTAGAAACAACTTGAAGCTTCAGATCTAAACATCCTCTATGGTGCATGAGCAGCAGATTGTAGAAATCCATACAAATGAGATGCACAAATTAATTCAGCAAAACTAAAATGTAATAAAATGTCATGAGTTTGACTTGATTAAATGCATGTGATTGGGAATCTTGCATGAGAAATTTCTCTGTGCAGATTTTGGGATCATGTTGGCCAAGGGAATGTAATGCATTGAACTGTTCCTAATGTGCTAATTCTGAAGAAAGTAATCTGTCTTTATAAACTGGAGTTGTTGGTTTTATTCTGGCTGATATCACCAAGCACATTTTTTTTAAAACCACGCAAGAAGTTTTCCACCATCCAAATAAACTCTACCAGCGAAAATCAAGTCACACTATCTCACTGAAATCCTGTTTGGCATGTTAGAAATGGCCTAGCATCCACAATAATAGTCCTTACTGAGTTTTCCCCACTGGTAAACATCACCAGCATTTCAATGGGAAAATGTAGAAACTCTGGTTGCATTTTGGTTCACACTTCACTCTTCAGGATATGCAAATGGTTCATCAAAAAGCACACAGATGCATTTCCTTGAACTCAAGCCAGAACTCTGAGACAATCTGTTTCACTTCTAACAGCGGTGCAATCCACTTAAGCACTGAAGAGAGCAGTAACCTGATTGAAGAGCTCTCAGGAATATTACCGGACACTCTTCAGGTCATACAGAGAGCTTTCCGTGTATGACGCATGATAGTGTCTTACACAAGCATCATTTTCAAGTCCAACTTGATCAGATTCCCCTTCAATCAACAGCATTTATGAGTTCTGGAGGTGAAAATTCCATAAATTTTTACCAGATTTTTTAATGTACGCTTTTCATTTCAACACCAACGGAGAATTTCCAATAGTGAAAATGCAGTAGAAATATAGCTGCAATTCTGAGATTGCAAAACAAGGTAATCAATGTCAAACTCTGTCATTAAAATAAATACTTCATACAAAATAGTGCAATCGTGTGGATCCAATACAGGGGATGATTTGTGAAAGATGCGATTGTGAATCTTCCATCTTCAAAAACACTACAAACAAAAACACTTTGCCATGCAACTGCCCCCATCGGTTAACATCTACACACACACATCTACCATAAACATGCTAAAACTCTGTGCACACATATTTAATAGAAGAATAAACATCTGAACATAAACAGTTAGCTATATGGGGAAAAACTCCATATTTCCTGTTTCCATTTGTTTTCTACTTTACTAAACGTTACCCACAATGCACCATAAACTGTTGCAAATCAACAATATACTATATTAAAGTGCACACATACAAAAAAATGCAATGTTCCCTAACCTGAGATTGAAGCTAAAACGGCACTAGCAGGCACCATTAATGTCCTTTAGAAATGTAAACACACAGACTGCAGCTCTGGCCAAACATCTTTGCAAGCGTTGTGTTTGTTAGCATAGCTTTTTGTGTTACACTATGTTGCTTTTGGTTACTATCTCTTATAAAAAAGATTACTGTGGTGGTACCATGGTAAAGCTTTGACTACAAAGTAATTGCACTGAATGAATACATTTTGTATTTTCATGGCACAAAGAATACATCACTGCAGGCACAGGACGTCAACATGACGTCAGATTGACATCGTAGCTCAACGTTGTGGGACATTGCATTTTGTTTGGGAATGAAAATCAGGTTGATGTCAGAACCCAACGTCAGCCTGATGTCAATGTCCAACAGACGTTGCATTTTGGTTACTTTCCAACACAACCTAAAAACAACTAAATATCAACGTCTAATGATGTTATGTGGACGTTTCTACTATGCACACTTGCCGTTTTTCCTGGGATTCTCTCATATTTTTTAGTTCTATCCCAATATCATCCCGCAAAGGTATTTTCCTGTTTTACTCCAGTATTTTTAATCTTTCTATGTAGGGTGGCAATAAAGAGCCAATCCTCCCTATACGCAACCCATACCGCCAAACCACCAGGGGGACGCCCCTTGCTCTTAAATGCGAATCTGTTCTGTGCTTTTGTTTTATTTAGGCATGAAAACTCTTTGAAAGGAAGGGAATCCCTACATTTTTATATTTATTTCAATTACAGGCGCCGTTCCCCTCCTATGCAATCCTACAAACAGTCAGTTCATGTATAACTGACTCATGTATAACGCTCTATAGTGATGAATAGACGATGCTTCCCAAATGGATTCAGTACATGTGATTTGAAGCGGAGTGAAAGTCTGGGTTTTGGGTGCGTGTTTGAAAGGTTTGAACAGACAAATACACATAATAAATTTTAAATAATAATAATAATATCTAAAGATGACAATTTTTTTGGTTAAAACTGTTTGCTAATTAATTTGCAGCTTTTCCTAATGTATACTGTTTATTCTATCCTTTGTAAATAATAATAACAATAACAATAATATTATTAATAGTAAAACGTATCACTGACAGTTTAACTGATAATTTACAATGTAACAGCTCCAGATGAACATATTTAGTTATTTTAATATAATATTTAATATAATATTAACATGTATGTTTCTATAACGTCTATCAGACGTTGGATTTTAGTTGCCATATCTGACTAATAAATGTCAGTATTTGATGTCAGTATGACGTTGGTTTAAGATGTTGGCTCGATGTTGGATTTTGGTCACCTTCCAACAAAACCTAAAATCAACCAAACATCAACATCATTTGATGTCATTATTGGACGTCAAAAAATCCTTAGATGCTGGCGACTTAAATCTAACCTATTATTAACGTCTTATAATGTTGTGTCTGCTGGGATAGAATTTATGGATACGAGTTTGAAGAACTTTGACTACGTGGTGAAATAATGGCACGATACAACTTCAAAGAATACCATGGTTTTGACATAGTACTTATCAAAAAGCACGGCATTGCCACAGTACATGGCATTATGATGATACAGCAATGGTATAAGGTCTAGTATTGTGATATGTGACCCTGGACCACAAAACCAGTCTTACATTGCATGGGTATATTTATTAATAGCAAAAAAATATATTGTATGGGCCAAATTACCGATTTCTCTTTTACGTCAAAATTAGACGTAATTTTTTTTACTGCAAATATATTTAAACTTAATTTTTTATTAGTATAATGTATTGCTAAGCACTGCATTTATAGGGCTTTAAAAAGTAATCCTCTCAATTTTGCTATTTTTTAACCCTCATATTCCATCACCCTCATATGTTTAATCCTCATGTGTTGTCCAAATATTGTCCTATCTTAAAAATCTATGCATCTACACATAAAATATACATAAATGGATGGAAATCTTATTTATTCAGCTTTCAGGTGAGGTATAAATCAAAATTAAGCAACATGTTTGTGGTCCTGGGTCTAGGTCCTTGTCTATATATGCCATGGCACTACCACAGTAAGCATGTACCATGTACCATGGTTATTTTTTTTGGCAAGGATATGTTTAAAATAGGCTATTAAACTATTTCTTTCCAGCTATTTCCGCCAGAATTTTTGTCAAATGCATAATGAGTAATTTCAGATGCTGCTACAAAGAAGCAGATTTAGGACAGCTTTCTATTTACAGAAATCACAATGCCATGACATTCATCGTGATGATGTCATATGTTCTGCCCAAACACAAGTCATGCCCCTTTCTAAAGTTCTGTGTCACTCAAAGTGAGAAGCTTGTCATTCAGTAAGGCTGAAGGGTGTTTTTTACGGCACATATTCAACATTCAGAAGGAAACACAGCAGAAGTCCATCAGTTTTACAGTGAGATCTAGAGAAAAATATCACAGTCTTGAACTCTAGAGAGTGGAATTAGGAGGCATTAGGTGAAACACTGGTATCATATCAAAGCGAGGGAGGGGGTATATATATATATATAGTCATTTTTAAGGCTTAAACAGCTGCATGCATTTGCGTCTAGCCTTAAGTGACTTCAAAGCATCAGTCTACAAGAATGTGCTGTTGCAATCGAGATACAACATGTTTTTATCTGTTGATGTCTTTAACAGTGAGACCCAGCAGGGTCTGGAATCAAGAAGACACTGCGTCTCAACTCAAACACAAATCCTGGAGCATGCACAAAGCATGTCTGTACACTCGTGAGTATTAAAAACAGAAAATCTGACACATACAACACTCTCACAGCTGGTAAACAAATTAGAAAGGTGCACACAGTGAGACAAAGAGTCCTGCAACCAAATGGGACCCAATCTCTTTTGGCCTGTTTCCACTGAGTGGTACGATACGATACGGTGTGGTACGCTTTATGGCCGTTCCCTTCGTCAAAAGGAACCAAAAAGTGAACCATATCGTACCACTTTTTGGGTATCCTTTTGAAATTTTACCTAGCACAACAAAAAGGAAACGAAACACGGAGCAAGGCGCGCAACTGAACGCTATTGGTTTAAAGAGAAACGTCACTAGCTTTTACACAAACAAAGGACACGCCATTTTTAAATACACAGGCGAGACATTACACCGTAATAATATATACATATAATAACGAGCCATGGTTGACCCGAGCTCAAACAAACCTTGTCGTTGTCTTGATGAACAGCCACAAAGCCAAAAAGAAGAGCAGAATCTGCCCTGTGGTGCCCCGTAGTTGTTTACAAGGCCATCTAAGAAGCAATCGGTTTCGCTTTCTCATGTGCGATGGCCGTGCATCTATAGTTAAAATAACAAACTTCTTGAGCTGATGATAATAACTTGGGTTTGATTATTGAAGTGATTCTACATCTAATCCTTTCAGAAATTGACAAACGCAAGAGTGAGGCACGAAAAAAAAAACAAAAGAAGAAGCCGGAAAAACAAAGGAGCAAATGATTCTTTCAGCAACTTAAAACATGAACAAACTGCCATGTTTAACTATTATCATCACCTTTTGGACTATTATGAAATGGGAATGACAGAACTACCCTCTAACAAAGGTTACATGTGCTGCTGCAGATTAAAGACACAGATGAGATGTTTACACTGACTAGGCTATATGTTGCGTGTTTTTGAACCCAATAAGGACTAAATGTCTGCTGTGTGTAGTTTATCTGTAATTGGTAACATATCGGAGACTGTAAGGGTCTGTATGTGTTCATATAGGTTGCATTTATTTATTTATTTTATATAATTGCATACGTTACAGTAGGCTATTTTGCATTATATCATTGATCTGCAGTTATAATCAAATCATGTTCACAGAAAAGTTAGTGTATAAGTATTTATGTGTATAAAGCATCTTTTTTGTGAGAAGTGCTTCTTATATGATATGTGAACGACCAACACAATTTCACGGCAATTCGTAACTTTTTGATTTAGTGTCTAATTCGTATGAATTCGATCTAATTCGTACAATTTAGTACGATTTGCTCATCCGCCAATGACGGTTGGGTTTAGGGGTGGGGTTAGGTGCCACGCCTCCTTTTTTAAATCGTACAATTTCGTACGACTGAACTCGTACAAATTCGTACGAATTAGCCACTAAACTGTCAAAACGTAAAATTCTTACGTTTTCTCGTGAGATCAGGCTGGAACGACCCGTACAGCTTTACTTTGACATTTCCTAAAGCAAGAATGAAGTCGACTGAAACTTTCTGTCGTACACCACGCCTACCATTGGTACCATTTTGGCAGTGGAAACGCAAGCCTGATAAAGGTGACCCTTCCCAACCCGTACTGTACCACTCAGTGGAAAAAGGCCATTTGAGCATCGAAGTTATGGCCTTCCCTGTTAAGGCCATTTCACACTGCACAGATAAATGCCAACAAACACCAACAAACAAGTTGGCCATTGAATTTAGAATGACGTGATAAAATTACTTTCATGTTTACAATGCCTCAACAACTGCACAATAATTGAACAATTAATTAAATGATCCTTCTCGGGACTAAAAAGCTAAATGCTTTTCCTACTTTTGATATTTGGACTAGAATCAAGACAAATACTCTAGGAAAGAAAAGCTTTTTTTTTTTTTTTTGCATTGAACCCTATCTGGTCCCTGGTCAGATGAGGTCACAGTTTGTTGCCATTTGTTGGAAAATCATGACACTGATGTTCCATGATCCATCCAATAGCAACTAAAAATCTTCAGTCAGGTGACAACAGATTCCGAAGATGCCAACAGGGGTAACACAAGATCCAAAAAACTACAACAGACTTTGTTGGCGATCATCAGTGCGGTGTGAATTGGCTTCCAGTTGAAGACTGCATTGATTTATGTGGCCACGTGGTTTAAAAAAACTGACTTCTAGATCCCAGAAAGAAGCTCTTTCAGGGGTACCTCCCTCTCCCCCAAAAGGTTGTCTCTCTTCAAGCTGGTGCCCTTGTTGACAACCTTCATCTTGATGGCAAGATTTTTCACCTGCGCAACAGGTAGGGAGTCAAAGTAGAAGTCCTCATTGAAAACCGGATTGCGGCTGTTCTTGATAATGGTGCTTCTCTGTTTCTGGAGCTTTCCCGGGTTCAGGTACAGAGACACGCAACAATTTATGCTCTTAGCATCAAACTGCTTATCATAGAGGTCCTCGGCTGCCAAAACACGAATGTGAAGCCTTGCGGCGTCAATATCGTAGTCTGTGCAGATGCGTAGAGTTCCTCCCTTGTGGAGGTTGACAGTGTGTTGCGTGAATCGGTCCATGTTGCCTCCATATTTCCGCCCTCTGAAAGCAGGAGATGGAGGGCAACGGAAGCGCCTCTGAATATTGGGACTGGTCTCCACAGAGCTACACTCATCCGTGGAGAGCGAACTGTGGCGTGCGAAGGAGCGCTTGGCGCGGGACACTTTGGCTTGGGTTTCGTGGGTGAACATCTTAAGGAGGGATGCAGAACGGGATAGCAGTGGGGAGTTGAACGGGGAGGATTCGGCAGATGAGCAAGTGTCACTTTCTCCACCGCTGAAGTAGCGGTAGGGATTGGAGTGGGATGTGTTGCAGTCACTGGGGTTTAAGTGGTTTCCTTGTGACTTGCGTTGGGTGTTGGGCGAGGTGAGTGGACTTGTTGGGTCACTGTGAAAGAGGGACTCTTTACGCCTTGTGTGAGGACTTTCCATAAGCGTGGCGAAACCGTAAGAGGTTTGCGCTTTGGGGACATAAGGAAGAGACATGGCTGTTTGAGACTGCGGGTCTGCATTTGTGTTGAGGTTGCCTGCATCCCCAACAACCAAGTCATCTGCACTCTCAATCTGGATGATGTGGCGGTTTGCAGCTTTGAGCAAGTTTTTGGTGTCTCCAGCCAGCTTGTTAATGAGGCGTGGGCTGCGCGGACTGCCTTGCGGCGTCTTGCAACATATGGTCTGCTCAGAAGTCGAAGAGTGAAGCCCATTTTTTGGCTTCAACTCCGGTGTTTCCTCCTCCGGGGGACAGCATACCAACTTGGGTGGAATAAAGAAGTCGGGAATCTTATCAGGGGTGAGGACGTTGCTGTAGGTGGGGGCTTTGCTCTGTTTGTCTGCCGAGTCTCCCTGCCGGAGAACGTTTCCCTCCACTGAACCCCGGATCTTTTCCAGCAGCCACATCTCTCAGAGAGGTCTGGGAGAGATGTGCAATCGCACCCTGTGTACACAGAGAGGGAGAGACGGAGAATCATCAACCCACACTGACACCTGCGATTCAACAATGCAAACGCAAACTGAAATGAGTCCACCTCCTCACTGCTTTGGGTACACTGTCACCCAGTGGATCCTTCAGAGATTCTGACACTTTGTTAACACATTGCTTAGAGTAGAACGCGATTGTTAAAGCTGACACCTGCCTCCATTATCAACTTGTGGAGATGCCACTCAACATGCACTCAACCCACTAGATTTATTTACATAATACATGCAACATGTATACATGCGGCTTGAAAAAGCTAATCAGGCGCATATATTAAACAATTACAAGTACATTATAACTGAAAATGAAGCTTTTTTTCCTGTTTTAATCAGTAATTTTATGTAATTCAAGTTGATTTATACATAATAAAACATATCTTTAAGTTCAGTAATGGTTTAGATGTTACAGTACATGAAATATATTTGCCTTACCTTAGTCTTTATATTATTATTAAACATTACATTTACATTAGTCATTTAACAGACGCATTTGTCCAAAGTAAATCACAATTGAAATCGACCTGAATACAATGCTCAGCATATATAAGTAGACCCCTCACAGTTCTCTCTTTTAAATATTTTTAATAGGAAGCTTTACAATATTATATTTGTGCATATAGGTTAGATTAGTCAGTACTGAAGCCAAATCTGGATCTGATCTAACAAAATAACTTTGAAAACGATCTAAAAACTAGTATAGCCAAATTTATATATTAAAGAAAAATATTAAATACAAAATTTAAAAAGAGGAAAAATGATTTAGTTGAAATTTTAAAAAATTTGTTTAAGTTTTGTAGGTTGTAATTTTTTTTGCAATTTTTTGTTTGAATTTAATTGTATTATCTTTTGATTTCTAAATATGTTTGGTGATTAAACTATTATTTTAATAAATATATCTGTCTAAAAAATCTGGTTTAAATGCTCCAAAATACATTGCCTATATTCACTTAGAAATGAATAAAATATTCATTTTCAAAATGGGGTGTACTCTATGCTGAACACTGTATATCTGATTTGTATTTTTTTTAACATATTAAATATTTTATATTATCGCTTATTACTCTATCATAAGAACTACATGTTGGTCTGTAAATTAAAAAAAATAATAATAATAATTATCAAAACCTTAAAATATTAACTGGTATTTTGTAATGAAGGCGACTCGTGTAGTCCTATAAAATACTTTACATTAGAAAAATGATTAATTATATCGATTTCTCTTCATTTAATAATAAAAAAACGGATAAAAACCATAAGCTTGCTAGTAAAATAAAAACATTTTCTATGATGTTATTTCTCTATACATTTGATGCACAGCGCTTTCCCCACTGAAGGAGTCCTCCGCTCAGCAGCTTCAGATCAGTGTTCAGCGTTTGGAGACCGCAGCGCACTGTGATATGAAATATGGATTGCGCAGCATTTGCTGTGGCTCCAGAAGCACAACAGTGACATAGAGCTGCAAACGGAGAACTTTATGATCATAAATAAATCATATTGATTACATACATTACACTCTGTCGTCTTTTTACAAATATCTACATTGTCTAATATACTAAAGACTTTTACGCGTGATTGTGTTGATTGATTGCTCAAAAATATACCATGGCAACAAGTGTCTCTAAAAATAATTACAACAATTATTACAATAACAAATAAATATGGAACAGAGTAAGTTAAGACACCTTCAATAATACTAAACACTTTATAAATATTTAATAATAATAATTTTTTAATTAGAGGACTTTTTAAACGAAATGCTAATTACTTTTTTAACAAGAGGACCTCCGTTGTGCTTTGAATAAGCATTGAATAATGGACGTAAAAAGCTTTTTATTGTATTATTTAAAGAACAGATCCTGTCGACACCTGTTACAGTAAAACTACCGCGCGTCATCTCCACATTCCGCAACACATTTCTGTCTGCGCGCCTCAGTTTTAAGAAGCCAAAGTTAATATACCAATGTACAATGCGTATTTCAACTTTTCCAAAGCTGCGCCTGTATTAAAAACCTGTTGAATCTCAGTTGAACTTACGTGGTTTGCGGTCCTGATGGTACAGTAGTAAAGGTCTTTCTTTCAGTCCATATGTTCTCTTTCGCGTTTCCAGTACTCCAGGACAGAACTGTCTGGTAGCACCGCGCGTCTACTCACGGCTTTAATAGTGCACCGACCCCGGTGCGCGCGCATATCAGACAATGTGTGTGCGTGCGCGCACGGTAACGCGCACCATTCTGTTCGCGGTGGAATACTAGAGTGCTACAATGATCAAATGAGCTGAAAAAAGCACTTTTCTGTCAGGAACTACCTGTAGAGTTCACAAACAATTAGATAATGACTCGACAAGGAATGCAACTGAAGCGTAACCATAAAAAATGATTACTTGAAAAATTATATTGTTAAAAAGTGGCAATATTAATATTAGGAGTGGAAGAGGCTGATTATATTACATCTTTCTCAGTTTAGTATATGCAAAAAGTTCATATTTATTAGCTACGTATTAAAATGGAATATGCACTTAATTAACATAATTAACATAATTCCAAAATAATATCATGACAATGCATGTATAATGAAATACTGACTTACTGCACTGAATCAGGGTCAGGGTACATAAAGGGGAACATTTCTATTGTTTTATTTTCATATAGGCATATTTAAAATTGTATTTTACTTCAAATCGTCATATTTAACCATTTACTTACACTGAATCAGAATCGTAAACAACAACAAACTGTTACTATCGAATGCAAGAGGTCATTAGTTCAGTGCTGCAATAATATATGACAAAAACATTTTTATTGTTCTCTTACAGTCGATTGATAATATAATGATTATAATCTTTCTGCACAGACAAAATATTAATTCATGACATCAGTCTAAAACACAAATCAAGCAAAAACTCCCACTACAAACACTGAAGCTGCGTAAAATTAATCTCTTACATTTTTTTCAGTAGTTTGTTGATTAAAGAATTGGTCCGACTTTATAATAAGTGGCCTTAACTACAATGTACTTACATCAAAATATAAATACAATGTACTTAGTGTGTTCATAATGTATTGCAGAACACTTCTGGTGCTGTTGAGGTGGGATATGGGTTAGGGACAGGCTTGGTGGGTTTAAAGGTGTAAGGGGTGATCAACAGTGTATTTATTAATGTACTTACAGAATTTAATTACAGATCTAATTACATGCAGGTATTTAATCAATCATAAGTGCAATGTAAAAACATGTATTTACATAATACGTACATTGTAACAAATTACTAATAGTTAAGGCCACTTAATACGAAAGTGGGACAAAGAATTTATAGTCCACATGAACCAGAAGTTGCTGCAGACTTTTTGTTTTCAATATGATGTTGTATTACCAGTGGTGTAAAGTATCAGATTAAATACTCAAATGACTGTAATTGAGTAATTTTTCCTCAGAAATTGTAATTTACTTAGTAGTTTTAAAAACGTGTACTTTTACTTTCCCTTGAGTACATTTTTAGTGCGGTATTAGTACTTTTACTCCACTACTTTCCTTCAAACTGCAGTCACTACTTTATTTTTTCTTGTCTATGGAGAAAGAAAAATCAGTCCTGTGATTCCTGTCCAATCAAATCGCAGACAGAAGGTAAATCGCATCATAATCAACTACTTCAAGACATGGGCGATTTATAATCGCAGCAAACTGTTTGGAAGCATTAAAAGTGTCATCAGAAGATGTGCAAAATATTTACACACATTGATCCAGAGTCTGTTTAGATGCATGTCACTGATGAGAAAATGACAGATGTTTACTGTATGATGACTAAAATGGCCTTAAACACTCAACAGGCACAAGACGTCAACATTACCCCAATGTCGTGGGACATTGCATTTTATTTGGAAATGAAAATGGGGGTTTACATCATAACCCAATGTCAAGCCAACGTCAATGTCCAACGTTCAACCTAAAAATCAACCAAATATCAATGTCTAATGATGTTACAGCTTGCTTGTTGTGTGGACGTTACCACTATGACATCTGGTTGGATTTTGGTTGCCATACCTGACGAATAAATGTCAGTATTTGATGTCAATATGATGTTGGTTGAAAATGTTGGCTCGACTTTAATTTTCGTAACTTAAAATCAACATGTCATTTGACGTAACAATGTCATTTGACGTCGTTATTGGACTTTAAAATAACATTGTCTTTAGACACTGACTAGACATTGAATTTTGGTCACCTGACATCACAACCTAAATCTAACCTGATATTAACGTCTTAAGATGTTGTGTGCCTGCTGGGCAATAACTAAATGCACTACAGAATGTTACGTTTACACACAAACACAAATTGCATGTAAACGCATCAGCTTTTTACAGCGTAATACTCACAACTTACTACTCTTGAGTACTTTTAAAAGAGCTACTTTTTACTCATACTCTGAGTAATATTTACAACAGATACTTTTACTCTACCTGCACTACATTTTTGGTGAAGTAATGGTACTTTTACTGGAGTATGATTTGTCAGTACTCTTTTCACCACTGCGTATTACCTACTGAAACGAAATGGAGTAGGGGTCTTTATTTTTGTGCTGCTTTATTTTTCACTCACAGGAAACAAACTAACAGGGCGTGGCTAAGCATATTCCACCCAAGCAGTCAAACTGACGTCATCAGAAAAGAACTGCAATTCCAGAGCAGAAACCAAACAGTCCGATTTTGATTAAACAACCTTTTTCTGTTCATTAACTTGCATGGATGAACAGTTCACCTTAAGGCTAACAATTGTGCGCTAACAAAATAAATACTGCAAATGTTGATTTCATGCGGAGTTTAAGCACACCTACTCAATCAACCAAGGAGGTAATGAAACACTTCTGATTGGCTACTGTATTACATAAGCTCAACAGAAGCATGTGATTGGTTACCATAGATATATACACTATATATCGCATATGGATCCGGAGCATGCATCAACACCGCCACCCAGTGCTTAATTTGTGATTTGCGAGGTCCCGGAACAGATCAGGGTAACGGATCCGACATGTTATCTGAGGATAGAGATTTGTCGAGCACGAAAGTTGGGGGGCTGGGGGTTGGGTTTGGTGGATGATGTGGTGGATGGCGGAGGGTGTCGCGGATGAAAGTAATCGGGACGGGGGTGTGAGACGAAAGTGAAAAGGGTTGTTGGCTCTATTGACACACCATCACCATTTAAATTTCAATGAGACACCCTCACCATTTCAATTTGATCGCGACACCCTGACCATTTCAATTTGATCGGGACACCCTGACCACTTCAATTTGATCACAACACCCTCACCATTTCAATTTGATCGCAACACCCTCACCATTTCAATTTAATCGTAACACCCTCACCATTTCAATATGATCACGACATCCTCACCATTTCAATTTGATCGCTACACCCTCACCATTTCAATTTGATCGCTACACCCTCACCATTTCAATTTGATCGCAACACCCTCATTTCAATTTAATCGTAACACCCTCACCATTTCAATATGATCACGACACCCTCACCATTTCAATTTGATCACGACACCCACACCATTTAAATTTGATTGCAACACCCTCATCATTTCAATTTGATTGTGACACCCTCACCATTTCAATTTGATTGTGACACCCTCACCATTTCAATTTGATCACGACACCCACACCATTTCAATTTAATCGAACATCCACACCATTTAATTTTAATCGCAACCCCCTCACCATTTCAATTTAATCGCAACACCCTCACCATTTCAATTTAATCGCAACACCCTCACCATTTCAATTTGATCGCGACACCCTCATCATTAAAATTTGATCACGACACCCTCACCATTTAAATTTGATCGCGACACCCTCACCATTTAAATTTGATCGCGACACCCTCACCATTTAAATTTGATCGCAACACCCTCACCATTTAAATTTGATCGCGACACCCTCACCATTTAAATTTGATCATGACACCCTCACCATATAAATTTGATCACGACACCCTCACCATTTCAATTTGATCACGACACCCTCACCATTTAAATTTGATCACGACACCCTCACCATTTCAATTTGATCACGACACCCTCACCATTTAAATTTGATCACGACACCCTCACCATTTCAATTTGATCACGACACCCACACCATTTCAATTTAATTGAACATCCACACCATTTCATTTTAATCGCAACACCCTCACCATTTCAATTTGATCGCGACACCCTCACCATTTAAATTTGATCATGACACCCTCACCATTTCAATTTGATCACGACACCCTCACCATTTCAATTTAAATCACAACACCCTCACCATTTCAATTTGATCACGACACCCTCACCATTTAAATTTGATCACGACACCCTCACCATTTCAATTTGATCACGACACCCACACCATTTCAATTTAATTGAACATCCACACCATTTCATTTTAATCGCAACACCCTCACCATTTCAATTTGATCACGACACCCTCATCATTAAAATTTGATCACGGCACCCTCACCATTTAAATTTGATCGCGACACCCTCACCATTTCAATTTGATCACGACACCCTCACCATTTAAATTTGATCACGAAACCCTCACCATTTAAATTTGATCGCAACACCCTCACCATTTAAATTTGACCACGACACCCTCACCATTTAAATTTGATCGCAACACCCTCATCATTAAAATTTGATCACGGCACCCTCACCATTTAAATTTGATCGCGACACCCTCACCATTTAAATTTGATCGCGACACCCTCACCATTTAAATTTGATCATGACACCCTCACCATTTAAATTTGATCACGACACCCTCACCATTTCAATTTGATCACGACACCCTCACCATTTAAATTTGATCACGACACCCTCACCATTTCAATTTGATCACGACACCCTCACCATTTAAATTTGATCACGACACCCTCACCATTTCAATTTGATCACGACACCCACACCATTTCAATTTAATTGAACATCCACACCATTTCATTTTAATCGCAACACCCTCACCATTTCAATTTGATCGCGACACCCTCACCATTTAAATTTGATCATGACACCCTCACCATTTCAATTTGATCACGACACCCTCACCATTTCAATTTAAATCACAACACCCTCACCATTTCAATTTGATCACGACACCCTCACCATTTAAATTTGATCACGACACCCTCACCATTTCAATTTGATCACGACACCCACACCATTTCAATTTAATTGAACATCCACACCATTTCATTTTAATCGCAACACCCTCACCATTTCAATTTGATCACGACACCCTCATCATTAAAATTTGATCACGGCACCCTCACCATTTAAATTTGATCGCGACACTCTCACCATTTCAATTTGATCACGACACCCTCACCATTTAAATTTGATCACGAAACCCTCACCATTTAAATTTGATCGCAACACCCTCACCATTTAAATTTGACCACGACACCCTCACCATTTAAATTTGATCGCAACACCCTCATCATTAAAATTTGATCACGGCACCCTCACCATTTAAATTTGATCGCGACACCCTCACCATTTAAATTTGATCGCGACACCCTCACCATTTAAATTTGATCGCGACACCCTCACCATTTAAATTTGATCGCGACACCCTCACCATTTAAATTTGATCGCGACACCCTCACCATTTAAATTTGATCACGACACCCTCACCATTTCAATTTGATCACGACACCCTCACCATTTCAATTTAAATCGCAACACCCTCACCATTTAAATTTGATCGCGACACCCTCACCATTTAAATTTGATCACGACACCCTCACCATTTCAATTTGATCACGACACCCTCACCATTTCAATTTAAATCGCAACACCCTCACCATTTCAATTTGATCACGACACCCTCACCATTCAAATTTGATCGCGACACCCTCACCATTTCAATTTGATCACGACACCCTCACCATTTAAATTTGATCGCGACACCCTCACCATTTCAATTTGATCACGACACCCTCACCATTTAAATTTGATCGCGACACCCTCACCATTTCAATTTGATCACGACACCCTCACCATTTAAATTTGATCGCGACACCCTCACCATTTCAATTTGATCACGAAACCCTCACCATTTAAATTTGATCGCAACACCCTCACCATTTAAATTTGACCACGACACCCTCACCATTTAAATTTGATCGCAACACCCTCATCATTAAAATTTGATCACGGCACCCTCACCATTTAAATTTGATCGCGACACCCTCACCATTTAAATTTGATCGCGACACCCTCACCATTTAAATTTGATCGCGACACCCTCACCATTTAAATTTGATCGCGACACCCTCACCATTTAAATTTGATCGCGACACCCTCACCATTTAAATTTGATCACGACACCCTCACCATTTCAATTTGATCACGACACCCTCACCATTTCAATTTAAATCGCAACACCCTCACCATTTAAATTTGATCGCGACACCCTCACCATTTAAATTTGATCACGACACCCTCACCATTTCAATTTGATCACGACACCCTCACCATTTCAATTTAAATCGCAACACCCTCACCATTTCAATTTGATCACGACACCCTCACCATTTAAATTTGATCGCGACACCCTCACCATTTCAATTTGATCACGACACCCTCACCATTTAAATTTGATCGCGACACCCTCACCATTTCAATTTGATCACGACACCCTCACCATTTAAATTTGATCACGACACCCTCACCATTTAAATTTGATCACGACACCCTCACCATTTAAATTTGATCGCGACACCCTCACCATTTCAATTTGATCACGACACCCTCACCATTTAAATTTGATCGCGACACCCTCACCATTTCAATTTGATCACGACACCCTCACCATTTAAATTTGATCACGAAACCCTCACCATTTAAATTTGATCGCAACACCCTCACCATTTAAATTTGACCACGACACCCTCACCATTTAAATTTGATCGCAACACCCTCACCATTTAAATGTGATCACGACACCCTCACCATTTAAATTTGATCACGACACCCTCACCATTTAAATTTGATCACGACACCCTCACCATTTAAATTTGATCGCGACACCCTCACCATTTCAATTTGATCACGACACCCTCACCATTTAAATTTGATCGCGACACCCTCACCATTTCAATTTGATCACGACACCCTCACCATTTCAATTTGATCACGACACCCTCACCATTTAAATTTGATCGCGACACCCTCACCATTTCAATTTGATCACGACACCCTCACCATTTAAATTTGATCGCGACACCCTCACCATTTCAATTTGATCACGACACCCTCACCATTTAAATTTGATCGCGACACCCTCACCATTTCAATTTGATCACGACACCCTCACCATTTAAATTTGATCACGAAACCCTCACCATTTAAATTTGATCGCAACACCCTCACCATTTAAATTTGACCACGACACCCTCACCATTTAAATTTGATCGCAACACCCTCACCATTTAAATGTGATCACGACACCCTCACCATTTAAATTTGATGACGACACCCTCACCATTTAAATTTGATAGCAACACCCTCACCATTTAAATTTGATCATGACACCCTCACCATTTAAATTTGATCGCAACACCCTCACCATTTAAATTTGATCACGACACCCACACTATTTCAATTTAATCGTAACATCCACACCATTTCAATTTGATCGAAACACCCTCACCATTTCAATATGATTACGACACCCATACCATTTCGATTTGATCACGACACCCAGACCCTTTCAATTTGATCACGAGAGCCTCACCATTTCAATTAGATTGCTACACCCTCACCATTTCAATTTTATCACGACACCCAGTGCCTTTCAATTTGATCGCGACACCCTCACCATTTCAATTTGATCCCGACACCCAGACCCTTCAATTTGATCACGACACTCTCACCATTTCAATTTGATCACGACACCCAGACCCTTTCAATTTGATCGCGAGAGCCTCACCATTTCAATTTGATCACGACACCCAGACCCTTTCAATTTGATCGCGAGAGTCTCACCATTTCAATTTGATCGCTACACCCTCACCATTTCAATTTGATCACGACACCCAGACCCTTTCAATTTGATCGCGACATCCTCACCATTTCAATTTGATTGCAACACCATCACCATTTCAATTTAATGATGCAGGGTGTATATTTATTTTGAAATTGTTTTGTGGGGCATTTTGCCAACATTAATTTAATACTCTACACAATGAGTATTTAGTAAAGCATACTAATTAACAAACTTAGTCCGCTAATCAAAAACAGAATTTGCTGAGGCGGGAAAACAGCTTCTCTCTGTCAGGAAAATCATCATACATCTATAATACAAGCGGGTTCAACACGCCTTACCAATTAAACTCTTTGTGTGTGTGTTATTCACAACTGGCAGAGCTGGCTAGTGCGTATGTGTGTGTGTAAGAGAGACGTTTTGAATGAAATAGTGCTCTAAGATGATGTATAATTGTGTTTGATTTGCCGCTGTTCTCTGATCTGCCGTCTGTTTCCCTGGAAACTTGGAGGGAGGACTGTGGAAACGCACAAACGTATTGTGCGCGCAAGAGCAGAAAACTTTTCCAAAAGTCACCTAATTGGAGCAGAAGTACACCTTTCTCATGTGTCGAGTGCGGATTTGAATGCAGCTGTAAAAATTTCAGGTGCGTGCATGCAGGCAGTAATAAATTTCAAGATACAGTGTGGATGATTCTTTGACACTCTGACAATGCACTGATGATGCCAACATGTTACAAACATGTTACATTTAGTTAATGTGCATTAAGTAATTATTGAGCAACCGTTTAGGGAAATGGTTATGTTGATTAATTTATTAGTAACAGGAAAAAAGAGTTACAAGGAGCACACAGATGCTTTTTGGAAATGGGCACCGGTGAAAAGCCTACATTTGTGAACAAAATTTGATAATTTAGAGTTTATGTTTTAGCAATACACTATTTATTCCAGCCAAACGTTTTTCAAAATATAGTAAAACAGTGCTATTGTCTATAATATTACAATTACACAAATACAACAAGCTATTAAAATGCAATTAATTCTTGTGATCCTAATCAGAATTTTGTGCACAATTACTCCAGTTTTCAGTTATGCCCCTTCAGAATTCATTCAAAAATGTTGATAATAAATTAAATGCTTAATTAATTGATTAATTAATTGATCAATCGATCAATCAATCAAATCAATCAATCAATCAATCAATCAATCAACATCTTTAAATGAGTTCTGAAGGGGCATAACTGAAAACTGGAGTAATTGTGCACAAAATTCTGATTAGGATCACAAGAATTAATTGCATTTTAATAGCTTGTTGTATTTGTGTAATTGTAATATTATAGACAATAGCACTGTTTTACTATATTTTGAAAAAAGTTTGGCTGGAATAAATAGTGTATTTCTAAAACATAAACTCTAAATTATCAATTTTTGTTCACAAATGTGAATTAATTGATTAACTAATTAATTAATGGATTAATTAATTAACGGGCGACACGGTGGCTCAGCAGTTAGCACTGTCGCTTCACAGCAAGAATGTTGCTGGTCGAGTTCTGGCTGTGTCAGTTGGCATTTCTGTGTGGAGTTTGCTGGTTCTCCCCGTATTCGCGTGGGTTGTGGTACAGTTGAATTGAATAAACTAAATTGGCCGTAGTGTATGAGTGTGTGTGAATAAGTGTGTATGGGTGTTTCCCAGTACTGGGTTGCAGCTGGAAGGGCATCCGCTGTGTAAAACATGCTGGAATAGCTGCCGGTTCATTCCGCTGTGGAATAAATAAATTTTAAAATAAATAAGCTGTGTTGCAATTAAAAAAATTGCGATACTACGAAGTGCTAATATTAAATATTTTTTTAAAAATAAAGATATTATAAATATCTGTTTTACTTCTTTGAAAATTACAACAATATCAATTGTACATTGCAATATCTTTTAAGTCTTAATATTAAATATCTTTTTTAAATAAAGATATTATAAATACCTGTTTTACTTTTTTGATCAACAAGAAATCATTAAAATTGATTAAAAATGACAACTGACATTTTAATGGGCGACGCATTGGCGCAGTAGGTAGGTTCAAGCCTCGGCTGGGACAATTGGCGTTTCTGTATGGAGTTTGCATGTTCTCCCTGCGTTCGCGTGGGTTTCCTCTGGGTGCTCCGTTTCCCCCACAGTCCAAAGACATGCGGTACAGGTGAATTGGGTAGGTTAAATTGTCCATAGTGTGTGTGTGTGTGTGTGTGTGTGTGTATGTATGTGTATGTATGTATGTATGTATATATATATGTATATGTATATGTGAATAAGTGTGAATAAGTGTGTGTGGATGTTTCCCAGAGATGGGTTGTGGCTGGAAGGGCATCCGCTGCGTAAAAACGTGCTGGATTACTTGGCGGGTCATTTCGAAAAGAAAATGAATGAATGAACTGACATTTTAATACTACTGAAGATTTAAATTTTTCAAAAATGAACCTCTTATGAACTTTCTATTCATAAACATATCTGAAAAAAAGGTTTCTAAAAGGATTTTCTGTACTTTTAATTAATAAGAATGAATAAGAGACTTGCCAAGACCTATTTCACTCAAAATATGTCTTTTGCTTCTCATTCATGAGTTGAAACAACACAATTATTAAGTTTCTTTTGGTCAACTTAATTGTTTTATGTTCAATCCACCTAAATTTGTGAAAACAATTAAGTTAACTTAGTCAATTTGTGTTGTGAAACCATGAAGGATTTGCGTGGACCCGACCACAGTGTATTTTAACCAAACTTTCCTCTAACAGTAAGCGTTTCACAGTAGCGCTTTTTACATTTTTTTAACTTTACTAAGCAAATACAATCAATAAACAGCCAATTTTTTAATCTAAAAGTGTTTTTATCTGTAATTATATGAAACGTACTGAGCAAAAATAAATAAATACTTAAATACACTGACAAAAATGATTCATTGAGTTTAACTAATTGTTTTAAGGTAAGCAGTTGCAAACAATTTATTTGGGCTGAATTTAAACAAAGAAATTAAGTTGAACATTACTAAATTTAATTTGTTTGTTAAAAATCAGCCCATATAAATAGTTTGTAAGCACTTACCTTAAAAAAAAAAGTAAGCCCATTGAATTCTTTTTTTTCAGTGAACCATTTCCACAATTCACCAAAATCCCTACTAAACAACCAAGATGGCATAAAATGATGTTCTAAGTAATTAATGCATTCATCTGTTTAACTGTACAGACATGTGCTTTTCTCCTCTTTAACACAAATTGCATTGAACACCACATCCCCAGGTACAGCATATTATTAGTATGTCTCTCTCATTCTCTCTCTCTCGTCTGCTTTCTGGGCTTAACATTAAAATGCAATTAACTAATTGCCTGGAGAGGTGAGGAGCATTATGGCTATGAAAGTGCCGCCATGATCGCATTCGCTCTAATTTCCCAGGATGCATTATGGGCTGAGCTACTGTCAGGCATTTCTATTCCATCATCTAAAAAGTCTTCATTATGTGCATACAAATACACAGATGAGCTCGCAAAAAAAAAAAAAAAAGCAGGCTGGTGGTCTGGCCCATGGCGGCTTTTTATGAAACAATGAGGACAAATAAAAAAAGATCAGGGGCTCAGATATTAATTATAGACTGCACTTTTAGTATTATGCACGAGTTCATGGAATCCACTTTAACAACAAAAGCTGCTGTCCGACTGTGGTGATTACAGATCTCAAGTCTATTATCAGAGAGACAGAATTGGGCAAATTATTATGGGTTTACAGTTTGGTTTTTGGTGCATCAAAGAGTTCATTAAGTGTTTTTTACCAGTCACTTTTTAATGATATAAGGGCTGTAGAGACAGAAGTCATAACATGTCATTTGCTGGAGAGTTCAGTAGAAAGTCATTTACTCAGCCTCAGAAATTGTATTATTGGGTGAACTATCCTTTGGAAAAATGATCATGAGAACAAGCTGCTGGAAAAGTCCAAACGAAAACTAATGAAACTAAAGCCTTCCAGAAATAATGTGCTAGGATTTAACGGCAAAATAAAGTGATAAACCTTTTTGTTTTTAAAAATACAAGGCCACTTGACTGCTGAAAACCTATAAAGCAAGGCTATTCAATTAGATTGTCATGAGGGTCAGTTAATGAAAAGCAACCCAAATGAGGGGCCTGAAAGATATGACTTGCAAGTGATGACACAACAGCAATATAAGAGCCGATATGCTGTATTTCTGCTGCTTAAGACACCCACTTTGGGTTTTTTGACATTAAAACATTAATATGTTGTATTTTGAAACTGTAAAACATCAATGCATTGTATAATCTGGCTTTTTTACAAACATATTCAAATGTTGTATTTCAAAACACAACAAAATCAGTGTATTGCTGATTATAGATTTTAATTGTACGATTATAGTCTGAAGAATAATCATGGTTTCACAGTTATCACCATTATTATGAATTCATTATCTTCAAAACACTACTAGTAAATCATAAGAAAACTGCTTATATTTTAAAGTGCTGTTTATTGCTGCTCAGTAACCAACTACAGCACAAAATATTAATAAAAAAAACAAATAATAGTCCATTTCTCTCTTTTGGACTTAAAAATACATGAAAATGTTTTTGATTTAAACATGAGTGTTATTTTTTAAATGAAAATAAACAACGGAACAATGAATAAATAAATGATTAAATAAAAATAAGAATAAATAAAAAAATAGTATGTCTAATGTTAAAGCTATATATTAGCTAAGAATTTAAATGAACTGTTGCTATTATCTGCGTTCATACAAAATCATTTTAATAATTTGTAATAATGTGTCTAACGTATCTTTTTAATAATTTGTAATAATTCGTCTGACATATCTTTTGTTTACATTGCACTGAAAGACACGCACAACTAAAACTACAATAATTTCTACTGTGTGCCTGGAGGGCGCGAGCGCATCGGTCCGCTTTCGAGCATTGCGCGCACCGTTCCCAATATGCGCACGTATCTATTGGAAATAATGAACTTGTGCGAGGAACAGACGCAATATGTGAACGACCCGCTGCTAGAGTTATTCTAGTCTGCGTGCGTGTTATCCTCAGTATAAGCTTGGAACTTTAAACTAGCACACAGGTGGCATAACTTTAAGTTGCAGCAGTTTTGTTCTGTGCAACTGTAACTCGGTGTTGAGAAGCCTTTACGATTAATTAACCGCAATGAATTAAAGCGCGGTTAATAGTGAAAACAATAGTGAATTAACAATATCAATGCACTGTACAAAAGGCCTTTTCTACAAACATATCCAAATGTTTTCGCTTAATGTTCCTCTCTGCACAGCTTTCAACAGCAGTTTGTGCTGTATTGAACAGACGCAGGTCACTTCATAACTATAGCGGCCGGTTTTTGACTGAACTTTGCCTGAGCAAATTGTCTCTGGGGCGGGTTCGGCCCGCGGGCTGCCAATTGAATAGCTCTGCTATAAAGTGATATAGTCTGATCAGTCTAATTTAATGGGTACCTATGATGAAAATCATCTTTTGTAAGCTGTTTGGACAGAGCTGTGTGTAGGTATAGTGTATCCACAGTCATACTGGAGTGATAGAAACACAATAAGCCTCTTTTTTTTTAATTTACTGACGTTAACATATGATCCAAATCCCTCTCATTTTGAGGCCCATCAGAACGTGGTGTAGGAGTGCGGTTTCCCCACCCACCGTATTGATTGACAGACGCGTATTAACATGCCTCCTTAGTAAGGTGTATAATCATATTCATAAGACAAGATGTGCGCAAAGCAACTGGGATTAAAAGATCTGTTCAGCTCTCTGTGATCATCTGCACCTCAAGAATGAGTTTTATAAGTTTGTAAAACAGTGCATGTTTGTAATAAATACAGTAAAACCGATGTAATTCATCACCACAGCCGCTTGTCAATACAATTCTAAAAGAAGATGCTACAAGCACAGTTTCTGGACTTAACACCGGTTTACTTTGTACATTAACATAACGGATATCCATACAGCAGTGTATATTAACCTGTATCCTGTCAAATTTGCCTCGCAAAGCTAAACGTATGTGTGTGTTTGCACGCATGAACTTTATAACAACATTGTGTGTGATTCAACATTGCAGAAAGGCTTGAATTAACTCCACAACTAATATTAAATAACAGTTGGGAAAGTTCTGACTCATTCTTGTCTGTCACTGTGCTGTTTATCTAAGTGTAGGCTACACGCACTGACACACAACCAGCTTATTTGCATTAAAGGCACAGGAAACAAAAACAGCACAATGTACACTCTAAACAGCTCGAATCTCCAAGATTTAAAAAGGTATAATAAATAATCCGATAGGCATTTTGAGCTGAAACTTTACAGACACATTCTGGAGACACAAAAGACTTATATTAAATATGGAAAAAGGATAAAATAGCTGCCCTATCCAGGTAACTTTGGATTTGTGCACTTCACTAATATAAAAACACAACAAATTAAATGCGACAATACTTATATTATAAAACATTGGAGTGTTTTTTTAAATAAATAATTCATCCACATATCATTTTTACATTTATTTAGTTCATACTTCATTATTCTTCTCTCTGATTTGTGTTTACCAGCATGAGGGCAGGAATATCTTGTCAACTACATTATTATTGACTAAATATTTCAAATCTTTAATTAATAGCAAAATGTAAAATTCATTATTATTTTTATTATAAAGTAAAAGGAAAATATGTGGTGGAAGCGGGATTCTTCTGAATACAAAGATAGGGTGAAATCGGTCTATTTATACAAAGGTAGGGTGAAATGGGTCTATTTATTGTAAACTTTGATCAATCTGATTGGATTATTACTGATTATGGATGAGAAGCCAGTTGTGACCAATCATATCACATGCTCCTCTCAAAATTATTTTATGAAGAATTAGTTTTAGCAAGATCTCAATAGCATATATTTTAGATTTAGAATGATTTGCTCATTCCTCAATGAAAAAAAAGTTTCTTTTGATAGAAATGATGAAATGAAATAATTGTATAAATCAATTAGCCAGTTTTCCACCAATACAGTTACATTTTCTCATAAGATTAGTTTGTTAATACCACTAATAATGATTTTTTGGTCATTGTTTGAGCCAAAACAAACCAAAACAAAATATTCTGAATGGTTTTGAGAAATTCACTAAACATCACTTGATCTGCCATTTGGGAACCTTTGTTTTGAGTGGTGCAGGAGCCATCAAACATGTTTGATAAAATGTCATGGTATGATATTTTAACAAGCAGTGTAAACAACAGGTCTAATGATCTCTGCCGGGTTATTCTCACACCTACTGAACTCAGCTGAACTGAAGAGAGGAAGAGGAAGAAGCTCAACACATCCGCAGCAGGAGTAGCCTATTTAAAAAAATAAATAAATAAAATTCACAGAAGAGGTTACAGTCATGACATTATTTTAACACATTCATTTACAACAGTGCTTCACATTTAATGAGATTCAATTGTTAAACGCAAGGATCAGTTTAGGCTATTTACTTTATTGTCCAGTTTTCGACCCTTTAAAATGGAGACTTAAGTAAATGAAAAGATCCCATTTAAGTTTAAGACAGACCAAAACTAACACAGGTTCAATGGAAATTCATGTTTCATTTTTGTGAAACTAGTTTCGCTCTCGTTTGACTTGTTTTCAGGTAAAAGAAACACTACAGGGCAGTGTGATGGCATAAGCTTTCGTTCCTTTTCACACTAATGATATTTACAGGGACTTATTATCAAGAAATATACAGTAAGATTATTTTTGTGCAGTTCTTTGCACAACACAAAATAAATATTACAAAACAACATTTTAACACAGTTTATAGTTAGTAATTGAATACGTTTGCCTCACCTGTTCTTCTTTACATCTTCATGGTCAACTTTTCTGGTGTGGTCAGTCTACTCAGTAGCTTAATTTGTGTACTGTTGCACTTGTGATACAGAGAGCTCAAGTTCAAGTCTGGTAAAGCACACTTCCACAAAAGAGAAAAAAAAACTATATAAAATCAAGGTAAGTTACTTGGCTGGAGGGAACTTCTCTCTTACATTTTCTTGTGGTTGGGTTTAGGTCAGTCATTCGCTACCTGTACAGGCCCTGCCTTCTCACGGACATATACAAGAATATCATGTATCTGAAATGTGCAAACATATCCAAAGTAATATTTTTCAGATTTTCAAAAATGCAGAGTGCCCTCTAGTGCATTTGTCATCTTAAATGTGCAACGAAATGTATCTGAAGCAACGTATTTTATATTTTACAAAAATGTAGAAACTGCTGATCTACTGGGATTTTCATGCACAACTATCTCTAGGGTTTACCGAGAATGGGTCGATAAAGAGAAAATATCCAGTGAGTGGCAGTTCTGTGGGCAAAGATGCCTTGTTGATGCCAGAGGTCAAAGAATGGCCAGACTGGATTGAGCTGAAAGAACAGTAACAGTAACCACTCGTTACAACCAAGGTATGCAGAAGAGCATCTCTGAATGCACAACACATCCAACCTTGAGGCAGATAGATAACAGCAGCTGGAAACCACAGTGGGTGCCACTCCTGTCAACTAAAAACAGAAAACTGAGGCTATAATTCGCAGAAACTCACCAAAATTTGACAATATAAGTTTGAAAAAACGTTGCCTGGTCTGATGAGTGTCGATTTCAGCTGCGACATTCGTATGGTAGGGTCAGAATTCAACAACATGAAAGCAAGGATCCAACCTGCTTGGTCTCAACGATTCAGGCTGGTGGTGGTGGTGGTGTAAGGTGTGAGGGATATTTTCTTGGCACACTTTGGGCCCATTAGTACCAACTGAGCATCATGTCAACACAGCACAGCTGAGTATTGTTGCTGACCATGTTCATCCCTTTATGACCCCATTGTACCCATCTTCTGATGGCTACTTGGAGCAGGATAACGTGCCACTTCGCAAATCATCTCACACTGGTTTCTTGAACATGACAATGAGCTCATAAACTCAAATGGCCTCCACAGTCACCAGAGCTCAATCCAATTGAGTACCTTTGGGATGTGGTGGAACGGAAGATTTGTATCATGGATGTGCAGCTGACAAATCTGTAGCAACTGCGTGATGCTATCAGGTCAATATGGACCAAAATCTCTGAGGAATATTTCCAGTACCTTGTTGAATCTATGCCACAAAGGATTAAGGCAGTTCTGAAGGCAAAAGCGGGTTCAACCCTGGTATTAGTAAGGTGTGCCTAATAAAGTGGTCGGTGAGTGTATATTATAATATACTGTATTGTTGTAGAAAAACAGTAAAATACTGGGTATTGACCTTATTCTAGATATATGAGCTTTGAATCTTTTTGGCTCAAAACCGCAGTCTTATTCACTTCCATTGATTTTTAGACTTTAAAAACAGCTTGATAGGCGAATGATGCAGCCAAACTTATGTTTTCTTGTTATATTTTTCTACCTTTTGAGTAGTCAACAAACTTGCTCAAAGTTAAGCAAATAATTTTACCGTTGGCGTTTATTATTCCTTGTCAATTCTTCCATAGGCAACTGAAACGGAAGTTTTAAAATAATCACAAAAAAGCACACTTTCACATTGCAGAATAAGGTCAATAAGCTAATTAATATATAGTTTTTACAATTACAACATAACGTTACCACAGCATTTCGGTGTGGAGATTAGCTGAAAAAACAGCAATTATGCTCAAAGCTCGACTGACAGTAATTCATTAACTGCCATGACTTTCTGCAAAAGAAAATAATAATAATAAATCAATTAATAAAATGAAGGTTCCAGTAAAGAAGCGCTGAGTGAAATCCCGCTTCCCGCTCCGCCACTGTTGTTTGTCTCTTCCCAGCTCGTTGCCAAGGAGACCCGCGCTCCACCATTAACTGACATTTGGCCACAAGTTATTTTGTGCTCTCCTCAATCGCCCACTTGTCTCCTCCTCGGCGAGAAAGTCCAGGCTAGCAGTGGGCGTCCAACACGGCGCGGATCTGCTTAAACTCCAGCAGAAGTAGAGCGTAATACAGCCGAAAGACAACCTGTCACAGACACCCACCGTCCACCGACACCTGCGACACCTCTGACCATCGCAAAGGTCATTCGGGTATTATCCGAGATAAATGAGAGTCCGCGGGGTCACATTCGGAGAGTTAGCCGAGCTTAAACCGTAATCTACACACGACAAAAGCCTTTATTCTCCTGGCAGAAGCAAGCGTTGTTCCATTTCCTCTCTCTTTCGAGGGTTTTCCTGAGGTTTCTAATCAAAACAATGCTTGAACATCTGATCAAGTTGTGCTTGACATGGATCTGACCTAGCAGATGAAGGAAAACACTGCACATATCACGGCGCACCAAATCAGAATCCACAAACCAATGCAGCTTCAATTTGAAGTCTTCACGTCAAATATCCATCTCATCTTAAGAGAGCTGAAATACGAGTTTTCTTCCTGCTTCCAAAAGAAGCTCATTTCAGCCAGGCAATAAAAAAAAGAGTTTATAATCTTACAATCCTAATTTTTATAGCTGCAATGTCAAGTTTTGGTGAGAATTAAGTTTAGAACAAAGTTTATCTCTAAATGTCAGTGATTATGATTTCAAGCAAATTTTAACTATTTGGGTCCTTCAAATTATAAAAAATGTTAAAGATTAATTGTATTTAATAATTAAGACTATAGTTAACATTTGAAGTGAATCAAAAAGTCTTTAAAAATTATCTTTAGACAAGAACGGTTTTTGAAGTTTTCGGTTAATTTTAGTTGCAGTCCCCTACAAAATTATCACAATGTAAAACTGAATTCTTTCAAAATAGAGTTAAAATACTGTGATTCGTCGTGGATTCGTCGTGAGAAATTATATTCATATAATATTTAATCACAGAAAAATTAAATATTGCAATGTGTTTTTTCCAATATCGTGAGCCTTAGTGACAAAAACAGAATTGTGAGCTTTTCTTCACAATAGTCTGCTAATAACTCTAAAGGTTATACTGATTTTAACAGTTGAGATTTATTTTTTAAATTACATTTATTGGGAAAAACTAATTGTGAGACGTATAGCTTAAATGAGCATTGAATGGTGTAAATAAGAATTTAAAAAACAAATCTTAAAACTGTAAAATATAGATTTGGGTTTCTGAGACATAAGCCTACTCAAAATTCTAAGATAAGTAAAAAAAAAAAAAAAACGTTTAACTAAAACTAATGCAAGTTAAAAGTTGAAACAGTAAGATTTGAACTCAGAAAACCTTTTTTTCTGAATTCAGAGAAAAAAAAAAACAAAAATGTAAAATTAGAATTCCAATTAAAAAAAGGTTCAGACTGTGAGAGGTAAACTAGAAAATGGTGGTAAAGTGCAGTGGTAAAACCATTTGCATTACAAACCAGCATATTTATGATTACAACATTATTATTAAAATGGTAAATACCAGCAATATCAGGCAGCATAACTGGCTTGTAAAATAACTGGAAGCTGACGACAGTGTAAACCATTCCAAAATCTCTCAGCAATTCATATCTTTGTGATTAAGTGGCTCATTTGTATGATTTCGTACAATCTAATTTGTATAATTTTGTACAATTTGGGCGTCAATTTGCTCATCACCCAATGATGGTTGGGTTTAGGGGTGGGGTTTAGTGCCACGCCTCCTTTTTAAAATCATATATTTTCATATGACTAAACTCGTACGAATTATCCACTAAACTGACAACGTAAAATACTTACTGAACCTTTCACATTTAAGTTACAAATGGACCTGCACACTCTTGCATTAAAAAAAAAAAGTTTGGTTTTTTTAATGTGTGCCTCTTTAACTGTGTGAGGTGTAAAACAAGTTGGAAAAAGAAGTCCTAATTAGAGGCTTTTACGAAGACGAACATCTTCATGCCACACGGTTTATGCCAAAAACATGATACCTCAAATTGTACAGCTTGTTGAGCTGTGCAATTACTTCTCTAAGCTTTGGACTTACCACTTTGCAGATGATAACATTGGAAAAAATACCTTTTTTGAAAATCTTTGATGGAAGAAGAAACATAAGCAACCACCTGCCAACCACTCCAAACACCCTAGCAACCACACAGAAAGGAGATAATGTGAAGAAGAGTTGTGTGTTGTCAATGCAGCGTGACACAAAAAACTCATTCTTCTAAAAACCACTGATGCGTGTGTAAACCGTGAACAGACAAAGACCAAACACCAAACCCTGCAGCACATAATGAAGAACCATGAATGATGTACAGTATCTGTTGAAAGATGGATATGTTATGGTTATGTTAGGACACTCATTGGCTGATTTCAGTTCATCCATTTGAAAAATAAACAAAAATATACAACAATAGTAAATAAATTCATAGATACACATATGTTTATACACACAACTAAGGTTTGGGGTTTGTAAGACTTGCAGCTTTGGTAAAGCATTAAAATAAAGAACAAAAAATATAACTCAAACTTCTTAACAATAGTGTAGGTAAATATTTAAATAATTTACAAAACAATGCCCACATAGATACACTACCTGACAAAAGTCTTATCGTCGATTCCAGTTGTAAGAGCAACAATAAAACTTGTCTTCTAGTTGATCATTTGGAAAAGTTGAAGGAGGTAAATTTTCCAGATGAATCATCTGTTGAGCATCCCAATCATCACAAATACCACAGAAGACCCATTGGAACCCACATGGACCCAAGATTCTTACAGAAATCAGTCAAGTTTGGTGAAGGAAAAATCATGGTTTGGGGTTACATTCAGTATGTGGGTGTGTGAGAGATCTGCAGAGTGGATGGGCATGATCATTTTTCTATTCTAGAGGCCTTTGCCTTTTATGCAAGCCACTTCTGATACCAAACGAGCAACTAGAAGACTTTGGTCGGGTGTACAGTAAATATTTACATTTGTCTTTTTTCCCCCTGTAAAAAGTCAGTTCCTCCAAGAACGTCCAAATTTTTGACCAATAAGCTAAATGTGTTGCAAATGCTGTTTCGTGTTATTTTTAACAAGCGCACACAGTCAACATGGTTGTCAACACTATTAAAAATTTTCAATGTTGACTAATATAAAAAAAAACCTGTTCAAACAGAACCAGTTCCAAACACCACACAGAATAAGTCTCTTAACTAAACCAGATATTTTGCTCAGAAAGAAAGAGTTCATTTAAAAATAAATAAATGATTATGGACATGCTATATCTGCCTGGGTGCCAAATTGCACCTTTGGGATAAAAAAAAAAGCCTATTGTGCTGTAACCTTTAAATATGACTACTAAAAATTATTTTTATCTTGCAAAACAATGACATCATCAGCAAATCTGTAGCTTTGCTCCAAATCTAAATAATGTAATGCAAGGAAAACACAATAACTTGTCCTCAAATTTACACTACAAAAGTCTTGTCGCCCATCCAAGTTTTGGGAACAACACATAATGACTTGTAGTTGATCATTTGGTATCAGGAGTGGCTTATATGAAAGGCAAAGGCCTCTAGATTACACTTATTTTACCACAATAAAATATGATCATGCCTTGATTTTTAATGATTTAATTAGGACAGTAAGGTCTGACTTTGCTTCGACAAAAGTCTGGTCACTTAACAGAAATAATGTCCAGTATAGAATATAAAGTCATGGTGCAGTGAAAAAAGAATGAATATTGTGTCTGACTCCCTTAAGCTTGGAGGACTGCATCCATACATCTCTGCAATGACTCAAATCACTTGTTAATAAAGTCATCTGGAATGGCAAAGAAAGTGTTCTTGCAGGACTCCCAGAGTTCATCAAGGTTCTTTGGATTCATCTTCAATGCCTCCTCCATCTTACCCCAGACATGCTCAATAATGTTCATGTCTGGTGACTGGGCTGGCCAATCCTGGAGCACCTTGACCTACTTTGCTTTTAGGAACTTTGATGTGGAGGCTGAAGTATAAGGAGTAGCGCTATCCTGCTGAAGAATTTGCCCTCTCCTGTGGTTTGTAATGTAATGGGCAGCACAAATGTCTTGATACCTCAGGCTGTTGATGTTGCCATGCACTCTGCAGATCTCTCACACAGCCCCAAATGTAACCACAAACCATGATTTTTCCTCCACCAAACTTGACTGATTTCTGTGAGAATCTTCAACAGATGATTCATCAGAAAAATCGACCTTCTTCCACTCCTCCAAATGATCAACTAGATGTCAAGTTATTATTTGCTGCTCTTACAACTGGGATCGACAACAAGACTTTTGTCAGGTAGTGTAGCTATAGTATTTGTAGTTTATTGATGACATAAAAAGCTAAAAAAAAAAAAAAATTAAAAAAAGGAGTTTGACATTATAGTCACAACATCATATGATGGAAAAAGTTACGCTAACTTACAAATGGTCGGTACATATAGTTAAGTACATACAACAAAGTTATTTAGAGCATCTAGTTTGGAACAAATTTACAAAGTTATGACATCTATGTGAATTTAGGCTAACTTTTGTTCTAGAATTTACATAATTATAAAAGCATACTCATTAAAGGTAAAATGCGTGCGATGCTTCATCAATGGCTACTGCAATGATTTATTAGCAAAAAAAAGAAACTGGTTCTGCATGTAATTTTGCCCGCTGTGACAGACAGAAAAAGATTCTGATTACAAAATTGAAAAACTACTGTACAGGACAGGCAATCAGTCACAACCACACCACACCACAGTAGGCTGGTTATATAAGAGCGCACACACAATTACCCTGCTTTTATGCTTTTAGCCTTAAAAGTGAAGAGAGTAATTTCTGAAGCACTACTATCGCCAAATGGAATGGCTAAAATCATGACCAAACCAATGGCAAAATCCCTGACCGTCATTGGTCAGTCAAACGAACACTGGTTAAGAGGTGTTTTTGGTTCGTTTGCTTGGGATCCTTAAAAAGCCTGTTGACACCAAGGACATTAACTGTAATGATATAGAGTTAAAAACAAAATAATTACTGTAGATCTCCTGTGAAATTGTAATTATTATTCATTTATTTCCCTATTGCTGTTTAACAGACCAATAATTTTGTCTTCAACTGTAATTCTTAAATGATTCGGTAACATTACAATAAGGTATTAGGTGTCGGCGCCAGTGGTGTAGTGGTTAGTGCGCCAACACATGCACTTCTGTGCTCACGGCGACCAGAGTCTGATTCCCGCCTCACGATCCTATGCCGATCCTTCCCCTCTCTCTGCTTTCCTGTCAATACTCTCTACTGTCCTATACAATAAAAGGTGAAAACCCCTAAAAAATAATAATAATAATAATAAAAAATGTATTACGTAATGCATTTATAATAAGGTATTAGGTAACGCATTTACTAACATAAACAAACTATGAACAACACATTTATTACAATATTGGTTTATGTTTGCTAACATTAGTTGATGAAAATACAGTTGTTCATTGCTAGTTCATGTTAACTCATGGTGCATTAAGTAATGTTGATGTCAATAATGCTAACGCATTAGTAAATGTTGATCTATGATTAATAAATGCTGAACAAGCTTTATTCGTACTTAGTTCATATGTTAGTAAATACATTAACTAATGAAAACTAAAGTGTGAAATTGCAGTGATCAATTATACTAATATATATACTAATATATATACTAATATATATATATATATACTAATATATATATATATATATATATATATATATATATATATATATATATATATATATATATATATATATATATATATATATATATATATATATATATATATATATATAAGGGTTGCACGGTTTACCAGTACAGTGGCAGTATTGTGACACCATGGCTCCAAAATACTGCCGGTGCCACTGTTTTTTTGTAAACAGTAGTATCGTCATTAATGGTCTATCTACAAAACATAATGTTGCATGTGGAAAAATCACTAAAATGCTCACACGTTTGTGCAACGATAGACCATTTTATTTTACTAGTCTATGGAGCTCTTTAAAGTTGCAAAACTGTTAAAAAAAACAAACAAAAAAAAAAAAAATGAATTTGGGCCTTTTATGGTAGCCTATTGCATGTTTTCGGATGCTTCAGTTTAAATCTCAAAAAACTGCTCTTTTGTAACAAATTTCGTTTGGTATAATTTGTATCTTTATTTTAATGCATTTTTGTTGGCCAGTTGTCTACAAAATATACAAAAAGAACTAATACATTTTAGGTGAAGTGACGTGCAAATAATACTTTCAGTAATATAGGAATTGTGAATTCAATTCAAGTAGGCCTATTACAACATATGAAATATAGTATTTCTGACTTTTTTTATTTTATTTGAGTTATGAATTACAGTATCGCAATACTATTTGGTATCATGATACTTCAGCTGTTATAGTATCATAACAAGAATTAATGGTATTGCGACAACCCTATTATATGTATAACAACAACCTGGAATGGATTCTGTTTAAAAACTGAAATGCTCAAACTTCTGAGTTTAAGCAATTGAATCAGCAGACAAATAAAATGCATGCTTATAATAATGTTATCATTCATACGGATTCTAACATAGTACGAAACATGATAATGGCAAAATCTTAAAAAAAATAAATAAAAAAATCCACAACAGCCAATGAAAGTTGCTGTATTTTAAACTGTATTTGCATATGTAACACAATGGTATGTTGAGATATGTGATATGTTAAAAATACAACAACAGAGGTCATGTTTATTTGTGAAGGATATCATAATTGCATCATTCCCTCAACACTGTCTAAAGAAACGTTCAATGTTGTTGTGTTAACACAGCCAGTTGTGCATTCACAATCAAAATTTCGTTCACACATTTAGATAACCTTCCACAATACATAGTGTGTGTGAATGGGTCTTAAATTACTAGAAGGATATAATAGGGAAATGACTGCAGTTTAAGCTTTTGGCTAAATAAGCTGGTAATGCTTTTCTAACATGTATATTTTTGTGAACCTGCTTAACAGAAAAAAATAAGCTTTTCTTTTGACAGCAACAGGTAAACGGAAGTTTGCAAACAAGTGAAACCGCATGTTCACTTTAAGGCCAATTGTGCCCCCTGGTGACTGACTACTCATATTTTCACACATAAAAGTTGTACATACAAACTTTCATGAGGGAATTTAACCAATAAATTATTTGGTCAAGCATTATTGGTAACATTTCAATTCAATATGCCCATATGATGACTACAAAAACGATACATTAAATGCATGTGGCTTTTTTACTATTATGCAGTAGTAGTAGTGATAGTATGGGAAAATGCATATTAAAATGAACACTGTAATCTAAGTGTAACCCATTTTATTACATGGTTACAGTGACTACACTGTAAAAAAACGTCCAATCTTAAAGATGGCATAACAAAGTATTGCGGTTGATTTTTAAGGTGATGTAAAAAGCAGTTCATTTAGATGTTATCATTTTTGTTTACACCACTCTACAATCATTTCCTATGCTAATGCAAGTGGTCACATGAAGCCATATAAGAAAACAACAACATCAAACGTAAAAAACAACAACATCAAATGTAAAATTGGCATTTCTAAGGCACTTATTCTAGTGTAAACATTGTGCTAATTACCTAATACCTAGCATCAGCATTTCTATTAGTTATAATACGGCATTTAAAAAGACTTGACTTGAAAAATATTCACTTGAAAAAAGATGCTCACTGTAATATTAAGAAAACGTTGTCAAAATAATTACTTCTGCGTTTCCTAAGGCAATATAAATGTGTATCAGTGATTAAAGGGGTCATGACATTTTCTTTTATTTTCAGTGTTTCCATGAGGATCTATCTATCTATCTATCTATCTATCTATCTATCTATCTATCTATCTATCTATCTATCTATCTATCTATCTATCTATCTATCTATCTATCTATCTATCTATCTATCTATCTATCTATCTATCTATCTATCTATCTATCTATCTATCTATCTATCTATCTATCTATCTATCTATCTATCTATCTATCTATCTATCATAATGATCTGTTTTTAAGGGGTGGGTTCCTTAGGCTAGTCAATAAAAGGCCACTATTTTTATTGGCTAACGTCTTTGCATAGGAAACATTATTAATGCTATTGCACAATAAATATTACTATTTTCATATAAAACTGTCACTTATAAAGCATTATCAAATTGTTTGTTTGTATCCACTATATGTCCAAAATGTATCCACTATAGACACTGTTGGGGATTATAATCAGTGGGCGGAGCCTATGATGTAATAATGTATAACTACTGATAGCTTTCATGTGATTTTACCAACAGGGGAACGCCCCTTGCCAGGCAAACCAATGACATATCCTGCTGCCCACCAAGTCACAAGGTCAGTGATTTCTCTCTCTCTCTCTTTTTTTTTTTTTTCAAAATACTAGATAGTATAGATAGATTGCAACAGGATAGACTAACCAACAGGTAGACATGCATCTACAGAATTCCTTCAGAGAATAAAAAAAAAAATTGTGCATTTGTTTTAAACAGCAGCATTATTGGCCTATTCTAATCTGACGTACCTATACCTAGGGTTGTAGTGAATCTGGAATTAGGTACCAATGAATACTCAAGTTAGCACTGTTGAGCATGTTCTTAAACACCACTGATTTGCCATTGTGTTCACGTGCTCAACAGAAATGTCTGTGACTGGCACAGAAACTTTGCGAAGAGGTTAATTGCAAAAGGCTGCAATGTGAAATATATTTGTATGTAATTTCCCCCACCCAGAGCAAATGCATGACTGCCTGCTGTGTGTAATAGTCTGTGTGTACTAGCCAATTGAGTGAGCACAATTTCGTTCTGGCCAATCAGAATTGCCTAACCAAACTATGCCCACAATTAAAACAAAATAAGAAAACAAACAGGAAAGCTCTGACAAGTGGGATTATGGCATCTGCTGCTTCAGAAGCACTATTAGATAAATTAATATCATAGAAAAACAGCCTTTGTAATATGAAAATATTTTGGTTTCAAAGTCACAGACACTGAACAAAAACAGGTCATTTTTAGAGCTGTTGCAGAATTGTTGCCACGGCTTGCAGATTATTGAGATGAGGCTAGAATGAAGTTAAAATCAGCTTGAAGCTTGAATTAAATCGTAAATTAAACCGCAATTGCAATATCTGTCAAAAAAATTGCAATTAAGATATTTTCCCCAAATTGCACTGCCCTACCGTGATGTTCACCGAACTCACCGCTGTTTACTGAGTGTAGCCACAGACACTGGAGTGTTTCAAAGTCACGTCGATCAGCTGGCTTGTCTATAAGCTGACATACGAGCGATCGAGGCTTTAAAACGCTCCAGTGTCCCTGTATATGTGCTTACACTCAGTAAACAGCGGTGATTTTGGTGACCTGATGACCTTCCTGGCCAATCACAGTCATTTCTGTTGAGCACGTGGACACAATGGCAAATCAGCGCTGTTTAAGAATGCACTCAAATGTCAGTGGGGTATGGACGTTTTTTTATTTTTTTTATTACAGCATCGATTGGTACCGAATTCCTGTATTGTAACAACCCTACCTATTGACCTTATTCTTTAATGCAGAAGTGCGCTCGTTTTTGTGATCGTTTCAGAACGTCCGATTCAGCTGCCCATGGGAGAAATGACTAGGGATAATAAACTGCAGAAAATGGTCAAACTACTTGCTCTACAAACAAGTGTTTGCATGATTATACAAACAAAGCAGAGTCATATAATAAGTAAATGTCAGTCTGCAACATCAGGCAGCATATCAAGCTGTTTTTAATGTCTAAAAATTAATAGAAGTGAATAAGACCGGAAGTCTCGAGCCAAAAAGATTCAAATGGTGGCACCCGCTCACACCCGAAGAATAGGGTGAATACTTGACTAATTTTTTTTTTCTAATTAGCAGTTAAGTGCAATTAAAGTACAAATTGAAGTGCAAAGTGAAAGTATAAAGCACAGAAGTGAATAAATACATTATATCTACCAACAAATAGTATTACAAGTAAAAGAAACAGATACTAAATATAACGACTGAATCGAGGGATTCTCCACAAGATGGCTGTAATCTCCCATGAAGGCTGAAAAAACACAGCAGGGAGCTGTTTATGGATTTCAAGAGCCCAAAATGTACAGTTTGTGTTCATCTCTCTTTTTTGGTACTGTTGACAAGACCAGGTCACGTGACAAAAAAAAAAAGAGACTACAAATTGTATTCGGTGATGCTCTGGAGGTGTTGCACAGAATTATTAGCCCTCCAGAATTATTACGCCCCTGTATATTTTTTTTTCACGATTTCTAAGTGAAGCTTATTTATAAACTAATTACGAGAAGATCACGTGCTTATGATTGCTTGCGGTTGGTCCCACATTATCCAATTTATGATTCACCAATCAGACGATTCCTAAGCCACTATAAATACCCTAAGTTTCATATAACAGCCATCTTCATTTTGAAGAATCCCGCCTTCCACCCCTACTCCTCCTCCTTTCCTAGATGGTTGGCACTGTGGCTTAGTGGTTAGCACTGTTGCCTCACAGCAAGAACGTCACTGGTTCTAGTCCTTACCAAGCCAGCTGACGTTTCTGTGCAGAGTTTACACGTCCTCCCGATGCTCATGTGGGTTTCCCCCGGGTTCCCCGATTTCCTCCCACCGTCCAAAAACATGCAACTTAAGCTAATTGACTAATACAAATCGGCACCATGGACATGCTCCTAGTAAGTAGTTATCTCTTAAGAGCAATCACTATCTGTTCATTAGCTACTAAAGCAGGGGAGTTCTCGAGATCTAAAGTGACATTTAAAGACTAATTAGGCAAGTTATCGTCATTAGGCAAGTCATTGTATAATGATGATTTGTTCTGTAAACAATCGAAAAAAAATGTTGCTTAAAGGGGCTAATAATATTGACCTTAAAAGGGTTTAGAATTAGAAACTGCCTTTATTCTAGCCCAAATAGAACAAAACAAATAAGAATTTCTCCAGAAAAAAATATTATAGGAAATACTGTGAAAAATTCCTTGCTCTGATAAACAGAATTTGGAAATATTTGAAAAAGACCACATGAGGGCTAATCATTTTGACTTCATCTGTATGTGCCTGTGTGACATCACATTCCACTTCATTTCCAAATGAGCAATTCTGTAAGAGCTTAATAAAATAAATGCTTTGCCTATAATGAGGATGTTATGTAAGCTAATAAATTTGCAGTATGCTTTCATGGTACGAAGACCTCTAATATGTCAAAAGTTCAAAAGGAAATTGTACTTTTCATGTCATGACCCCTTTAACACACTTTGAATTGTTTTAAAAGTACCACAGGGGGTGCAATCCCACTGAGATCCATGTTGTAGGGCATTTGTAGTGTCTAACAGCAGCGTTTAGTGGCAGGAGGAGGTTGTCGAGTCAGTTTGAAGGACTCGTGGCTGTCTGCATCCGTGTTCTCCAGCGGAGGGATCTGTCGACCTACAGCACAACACACAGATGGGAGAACATTACAGCTGTGCTTCAAACTATGAGGTAATATGCACAGGGACTTTTTTTATTTTGAGTAAGACAGCTAAGGCGCTTTCGGTGAGCTATCGTGCCATTATAAAAATCACAACTTTTAAGATCTGATCAGCTTAAAACCAATGATCTGTACTGCATGCTTTAGATATGATATATAAAGTGGGTCTCAGAGAGGACAAGAAGTACTGCATTAAATTCCATTCAGTGTTGCCAGATATAGCTGATGTTTTACATTCAAAATGGGTATATTCGTACCATTGGGTGTTTTAAATTCTTTTGAACATAATTAGGTGCTGCTTGTCAATCAGACAACACTGCCATGTTTGTTCTTGCTGTCAATTGCGGAAAAAAATTATCAATAAAAGTGTCATGATAAACCGCTGTGAGTTTAATTGTAGGCGTTGCGTGATGCACGTGCGCGCGAAGGGGAGATTTTGATATAAAATTCCTTCACCTCCTCTTGTGGGTGGGCCCACGTGGTTTGCACTATGCACTGGTCACTACAAACTGAATAGAATAGGAGCACACAGTTGTTTTGGTAAATAAGTTGCATAAAAAAAAAAAAAAAAATTTACAATTCAAAACCGCCCAAATTTAGTCAACCCGTTCATGCCATCTTTTACCCTCACAATCTAATTCAAATCCGCCCAATCTGGCAACACTGATTCCATTGTTCCATGCCATATCTTCAAAATATGGATGTTTTTTTTACCACAGCTTTCTCTTGCTGCTCCTGATGGTGCTTGCGCATTTAAACAGCTCTTTTATGTTATTCTACGAACAAATAAATAAATGCTTCTATTTAACTGATATTTTTTTTAATTAAATTTGAATTCTGAATTTATTAAATGGGATAGCCCCTTAGATGAACCATCTCATTTTTGAGGGGGTCCCTTAAGGCTCATACACACCGGGACTCTTTTCGTTTGCGTTTATCGTCAGCGTTTTTCTAGACGTTTTTCCGGATTCAAACACAAGCGATTTACACTGGCATCGAGCAGAAGAGTATGCAAAATCACTCCTTGACGTTAGATGGCGCTACACAACTCTGAGCTTCTGACACCCGCTTGTAACACAGAAGACGACAAAGTTGACACGCTTGTTGTTATGGATGGTTAAAGCAGCAGCTCCAGCTCTAGCAATGAAGAAATGATTGTTGTTCACCAGAGCAATAAGCAGCTCCACGTTCATATCGCCTCTAGGCATTTTCTTCAACGTACGCTCACATTGACAGTTTTGAGCTGGAGTGCCTGCAAGTGCCGTTTACCGTAACTTCAGCAGCTCTGTGCACGTGAACAAAAGCCAATCTGATTGGTGGAGAAGGTTGATGCGGCGCGTCAAAACAAAAAAACGAGCATGAGGCATTTTTTTAAAAATGACATTTTTACGCCTGCAGTTTTGCGCGTTGGTGTGCATGATCACATTGACGCCTTTATTTACGAGGCGTTAAATGTCGATGGAAAACGCGAGCAAAAAACGTCTGTGTGCACGGGCCTTAAGAAATACGTAAATCAAAACAGAGTACAACACATCAAAACAAACAGACAAACAAACAAGCAGCACACTTGACCCGAACCACCTCCCAGAATCTAAAGCTGAAGCAAACAGAAACATACTCACAAAGTACAAACAATTTGATATACATTCATTCATTTTCCTTCAGCTTAGTCCCTTTATTAATCAGGGATCATCACAGCGGAATGGACTGCCAACTTATCCAGCATGTTTTACACAGCGGATGCCCTTCCAGCTGCAACCCTGTACTGGGAAACATCCATACACACTCATTTCACACAGATGCACTACGGCCAGTATAGTTTATCCAATTCCCCTATAGCGCATGTGTTTAGACTGGGTGGGAAACTGGAGCACCCGGAGCAAACAAGGGGCGAACATACAAACTCCACACAGAAACGCCAACTGACCCAGCTGGGACTCGAACCAGTGACCTTCTTGCTGAGAGGCGACAGTGCTAACTTTTATACACAAATAATGAATAAACATTTAAATTGGAACTAAAATTAATAACATTTACAAGTAGTTTCCAATAAACTAAATAAATTAGTTCTGAAAAGGCTAAATGTCTTAATTGACCTAAAAGAAGGGAGATTATTCCAGCCTAACGGAGCTTTATATTGACCTACAGCCAATTTCTGTAGTAGTCCTTGGAAAAAAATATGTTGCATATGACGAAGAGAATATGAAGAACATGGAACAAAAAACTGCTTTAAATAAGAATGGCAACCAAAATAAACATTTAAAAAGTGTTACGTTACAGAATGTAATAATTATTTGCTCATTTATTTTATAGACAGATATATATATATATATATATATATATATATATATATATATATATAGATAGATAGATAGATAGATAGATAGATAGATAGATAGATAGATAGATAGATAGATAGATAGATAGATAGATAGATAGATAGATAGATAGATAGATAGATAGATAGATAGATAGATAGATAGATAGATAGATAGATAGATAGATAGATAGATAGATAGATAGATAGATAGATAGATAGATAGATAGATAGATAGATAGATAGATAGATAGATAGATAGATAGAGAGATAGATTTGTATTTGTTATGCATCTGGAGCTGATGTTGTGTTGACCGCTGTGGAGCATACGCAGGTCTCTCTCTCTAGAGCTGTGCTTAATTGGGGATAATTGCGCGTGGGGATAAGCAGATGAGAGGAACAAAAGGAGGAATCTTCTGCTCGGTGCAGGTCACAAATCTCTGTTGTCGTTGCTGCCGCCGCCGCCGCCGCTGCTGTTGTTCCGAGCGTCTCCTATCTCCTGCCCCAGATTATTTGTTGTATTACTGTGGTGAATTCTTTATTTCTATTCTAACTGCTCGCCGTATTTAATCTGAGCCTGTGTGCTTTGTTTTCACTTATTAAAAGTATCTATTATTTTTGGATAATTGAAGCTGTAGGTTGGGAATCGCCATTTACTTTAAAAACGTTTTCTCCTGGTTTGTGGCAGCGAGGGAGAAAGGGAAGTTTGTTGTAATTTGATTTCGGGTACTTTATTTTAGCAGTTAAGTTAGGATTATTTCCCCGCAAGTTAGCGGTCTTTTTGTTTGCTATTTTAGCCTGGATTCCCTTCTAAAGAGATGCTTCCGAGATCTTTATTGTTTAAAAAAATAAACCTTGTTATTCCTTAATAATCTGGTTATGATCATTGTGAGTTCGGACAGGAGAAGGGGAAAACCCCAAATTTATTATTTAAAAGTTGAATTTATTAATTTTTTTGTTATTGTTCCCACCAACCCTAGACTGGTCAGGACGTAACAAAAGAAAAAAAAACAATGATATTGCTTATGAAATTTAAGTTGAAGCAAGTCAAGAAATTCATATAATGTGCAATGGTGAGTTCTGTTTGATGAAATTACATTTTCAATGCTGTAAAAGCTACCTTATGAAGTTGAAAATAGTCACAACAAGCTTTCACTGGATGTTTATCGTTGGCAGAAAAACACTTGCTGTTTTTGGCCAGAGAAGTAATGGTTGTGCTCAACTGAGCCTGGTTTCTCTCAAGGTTTTTTTTCCTTCACTTTCGTCAATTGGTGAAGTTTTATTCCTCCCTGTTGTCGCCACTGGCTCGCTTGGTTTTGGACTTGTGGAGCTGCGCATCGATGGATTTGCTCTTCAGTGTTTGGACTAGGGGTGATCGGTTCCGGGTGTTTTAGGAGTCAACTAAGATTCTCGACTCCTAATTTTGGAGTTGGTGGAATCGACTGCATTTACATTCACTTAAAATAGCGCAATAGAATTGAATTGAAAAAAAATAGTGCAAGGATTAAACATGTTGACTTATATCGGGCTTTACACAATGATCCTGCGTCAATTGCAACATTGTGCAGTTCTAAGTAAATCATAAGTAAATCATCTGCAGTCAAAAAAAAAAAATATATATATAAATAAATTTAAAAAAAAAAGTCATCAACCTACACGTTTTTACAGCATATTTTAATTGTCTAGTTTAGATAACTAGGAGAGTTTATTATAGAACACATCAAAAACATCTTCTGCTCAGTGCAGGTCACAAATCTCTGTCGTTGTTGCCGCCGCTGCTGCTGTTGTTCCGAGCGTCTCCTATCTCCTGCCCCAGATTATTTGTTGTATTAGTGTGGTGAATTCTTTATTTCTATTCTAACTGCTCGCCGTATTTAATCTGAGCCTGTGTGCTTTGTTTTCACTTATTAAAAGTATCTATTATTTTTGGATAATTGAAGCTGTAGGTTGGGAATCGCCATTTACTTCTAAAACGTTTTCTTTGTTGAAAAAACAGACTTGACTCTGGGAGTCGATTACTGTCCTGGAGTCGACTCCGGTACTTGGTCCACTGAAAGTCGAGGAATCGACTCTTTTGGAGTCGACTCCTCATCCCTAGTTTGGACTTTCAGCAGTGAAAATTAAACCACACTGAACTGAACTAAAATGAAATTCAACTCTAAAAACTGGACTGACAGTTTCAATTTACTAGAACTTTTAGGTTAATCTGCTTTGACACAATCTACATGGTAAAAGAGCTAGAAATAAACATGAATTGAACTGAAATGCTGTGCATATAGCCCATTGTCATTGTCGCACACTTTGTGTGTGTGTGTTGATTAATGAAACTCAGTCGTTCACAACAAACTGATGTCAAATGTGACACAGAGGTGATGGTTATGACTAATAAAATGCAAGTTATAGTCGCTGCATCATCACTGACTACTAGACAAATGAGTCTTTTATAAATGCGTAATGCATTTATGTGTAAACCCTAAAAAACAAGAACACTATAAACACTTACTAACACTTACTGATTTTTTGGAACAGCTCCTCTATGTTTACAGCATTTCTGGCACTGGTCTCCATAAATATGGCTGCAATTGACTCTGCAAACTCTTTCGCCTCCTTAGTTGGAACTTCCCTAAAAAAAACAACAAAAAAAAATTGCAAATGAGTAAAAAAAATCAGCTCATTCATTTCTTTTTCTTCACTGAAATAACCATCAAAGGGTTTTCTTATAATATACACTGTACTACCTGCAAAGCTCAAGTAATTATACTGACGCAAAGACTGGAAAATTATAAAAGCAAAGTGATTAAGCATGATTAAAAATGTCCAACAGAAAATTGCTTAATTAACAATTTCAGTCTCAGCAAAACTATAATTGAAGGTGCTGAAATACTCAGAAACAGGGCTGCCAGGTTTCCACAACAAAACTAGCACAATGGCCAATAAAAATGAGTCTTATTGTGCCCAGATGTTTAATTAGGGTTGGAGCTTAACTCTTCAGGACACCGGCCCTCCAGGAACAAGTTTGGTGACCCCTGCTTTATGCAATATACATGTTTTTTGTAGAAAAGCATTATAGTAAGATATTTCGACAACCATTCATTCATTCTTTTAGCTTAGTCCCTTTATTTATTAGGGGTCACCACAGTGGTATGAACCGCCAACTTATCCAGCATATGTTTTACACAGCGGAGGCCCTTCCAGCCCCAACTCAGTAATTGGAAACACCCATACACTCAAATTCTCTCTTGCTCACACACACACACACACACACACACGGACGCACGCACGCACGCACGCACGCAGACACACACAGACGTACGCACACGTGCGCAATGGCCAATTTAGTTTATTCTATTCACCTATAGTGCCTATAGAAACCTATAGAAATCCACATCAACACGGACCCAGCCGTGACTCGAACCAGTGATCTTCTTGCTATGAGGCGACAGTGCTGAGCCATCACACCACCATTTCAACAACCATGTAAATATAATTTATATGTTATGTTAAACAGCAGAAATATAAATATCCATGGTAAATGGTTTAAAGAAGCCCAATTTTGCAATTAGGAAATATATTTGTGGAATAACAAGCTTAAATGAAGAGGATGAAACATACACAAATGCTGTGTCAGAAATCGCCTACTACTCCAGTATGTACTACGTTCTACTATAAAAAGTACGTTCTATATAGTATGAACGCGAGTAGTATGAATAGAATTGGGAAGTACTACAGCTGCCAATTGTTATTATCATGTGACCTATCTGTGTCAGTTCTGTTGCTTCACTCCCATTCTCTCATGTTGCATGATGGGATAGCATAGCATTAATTAGATGCGCACTTCAGAATCTTTCTGGAAGTAGTAGGACATCTGGGTACTCCTCGCATACAGTTTTTTAAAATTCTATGAATTTGGACATAGTACCAAGGTCCATTTAAAGCGAGTCAATTCACACGTGGCCATCTTTGAAGCGCCTCTTGGGCAGTATGTTTAGGCTTTCTGTCTGAATGAGGAAACCTCAAATTCTCCAAAACTGTTATCCAAGCTTACGATTACATTACATATTTGGAATCACCAATAAAATTAAGCAACAGCTGTCTCTCATAAGTTTCGTTTCTGAACGTTCGAATCAAACAAAATCGGCATTTTTTGAGGTTGCCTGAGCTAATTGAAAGAAACAAGATCACGTTTCTTAATTTTTGGCCGTTCTACACATTATCATCCTCTGAATATTTTTTGCTCTTTTGAAGTAATCCACAACTCAGTCTTGATGGCAAACCTCCTCCAGAAATAAAAGTGACTCTTTGTTTACAAGTTTGGAGTAGTTGCTGTCATGTGATGTGTGTTTGACAGGATGGACTGTACCTCCCGTAAGCTTTATGTGGATCTATTTCTTATGTCTGTGAAGCAAGTTTTTGTTGAGATTCCAGTGTGTTTGTTGACCACAAAAACTGTCGTAAAAGCACACGTCTGGTCCGAGTTCTCCCCCGGAGAAACGTCATTCTATAGCAATCAATGATTGGTCTCTGTACTAGTAGGTGGGGCTTCATTCACTATATTGACCGTTAAGGCTGATTTATACTTCTAAGTCAAGCGCACGCGCATGCTACGGCACAGCCTACGTGTGGACGCATAGCCCCTCGCCGTCGCTGATGCGCATCTCTCAAAAAATGTAACGCGTATGCGTAGCTCAAGCTCTGTGATTGGTCGGCTTGGTATCGCTGACGAGTGTGGGCGGAGGTGAGAGCCGCGCGAGCGTGCACGTCCGCCGGTTCCCGCCTCAAAATGAGTGAATTTGAGCCACTTGTACATTAAGGAAGCGTTCAGACAAAACAAAACACCAGCGAAGGAACTCGACACAGAGAAACATGGACACCTACTGCCAGCTAGCGTTTCAGTAGTGTATTGCAGAGCAACAGAAACAGCGCCCAGAAGTATAAATAAACGGCTATGCGCAAGGCTTGCACTGTAGGTCACGCCGATCACTTGACGCAGAATTATAAACCAGGCTTTACACTTTTCCCCATTCAAAACTAATACGAGTGACATGACTTGTGTATAGTCTTTAACTGCTTTTCCACTATCGTGCTGAACCGTTCTTTATGCTGAACCGTTCCATTCCATGCCAGACAGCATGGACACGGTTTCATTTTCCACTGTCGTGCTGCAACAAAGCTCTTTGAATCATTACACAAATCGCATCAGTAGTTGCCTTGGTAACGCAATGTAAACAGCTCCCTATGTTCATTCAAATTTAAATGATATACGAAACTAGTTTTATAATGTTTATGTGTAAAAGCGAAAGCAACTCTCATATAGGTGTGCTAAATATGGATACGTCACAGCACCCGTATTTATTTAGAAGGTCATATGTTGCGCGGGTCTGGACAAATTTTATTTGGAGGAAAAATTACCACAATGTAACATGATGATTGAAAATGATTGGAGGGGAAATAAATAATATATTTCAAATCTCCGCACATAGCAGAAAAATAAACAATGATAATGCAACAATAATAGTGCATTTGTATTAGTGGCAGAAGTATATTTTTGGACAGGCCTTGTCAAAAGTCAGTGGGCACTTTCACTAATAATAAATATAGCACTTAAATTATTTCATTTTTAACAATCAATTAAATTACACAGCGGCTTTAGATCAAAAGTTGATAGTTATAAAATATACTACATTTTGATGGTAAAATATTACCTTTTATGCGATGGCTGTTATTTGTTTCAGTATTCAAACATTAAATAACGAATGCATTAAGTTAAAAAGAACGAATATGAAACAACACATCAGGATATAAAGCATATAAAGGACTATTATATTTAGCAAAATGCTGCTCTTTTATCTTTGTATTTTTATCATTTTATTTCTACTATTTTAATAATTTTTTCTCTTCATAATTAAGTAACGAGCTATAGACAAATTACTACTTGACGTTTTAGAAAATATTTTGCGCCGCTACCCAGTATATATTAAAGATCACTGAGAACAAAAACAACAAATACCCAGAAACATGTTACATGGCCCCATAAATGTCCAACTTTTATTTAACTGAATCGTATAACGGCCTATAGCTAAAATGTTGAAAATTGCTCATTTTATTTTTATAAAACATTTGTCAAAACGTATTGATATTTTTGAGTAAAATCAATACCGACATTTAAGAATCCATATTTATTTTGTTTATTCATTCATTTGACTTGTTTATTGGTGCATATATAGGCTTTAAATTAAATATTACAACAGTACCTTGGACAGCTACAGTACCACTCAGTAAAGCTTTCAAGCAAAGTCCAAAAAATTGAAAAAAAGATTTTCTTCGGTGACGGCCGACATCACAACACGCCGTAACTGTTCTTCAAGTGGTATAGCTGTCATTAAATAAAAAAACAAGCCGCCTAGGCTTTGAATTAAAAAGTGCGATTATTTTCTCTTGTTCAAAAAGTCTGAAAGTTCGTGTTTCATGGATATAAGCCAGCAATGTTGTTGTGGATTGTAGACATCGATGATCTTAAACGCGCCTTTATTCGATGCGCAGCAGAAAAAAAAAAGTCTTTCAGCAGTGCATGCAGTCATTGGTAAAGTTATCACCCGGATCAGAGCGAGTTTTGTGCTACCAAATACAGCACTGCATGCAATAAACTCATGCTCAGTCAGGTGAAATAAAGGTCTCGTAGGATGTCAGTCAAATTAATCAAGCTCTTGCCACGAATAAAACAATAGGCTATTAGCCTATATTATTTGATGATTTTAGATGACGGGTTAATTATACCATACACGGTTAACTATATTCAAGTCAATGAAATAATAACTTACAATACAATATGTTTGTAAGAATGTGGTGGGCCAGTGATTCCCTTCTCTGCCAGAGACTGCTCTATGGTTTTAAAACACTTTTCAAACTGTATCGTTTAGACCTGTATCATTTTTTATATTAAATGTAGTGTAGTTTACTATTGGATGTCTGACTAGCGTGCTTCTGCTGAGCCAGCTGTGGTAACTCGGTAACAGAGCCACAACGTCAACACACAGAATCTTGCCGCGCCTTTCCAGGCTCAGTGGGGAAACAACCGGAACCGTACCGAAGTGTTCTTAGAACGGTTTGGCACAATAGTGAAAAAGCGGCTTTTGATATTACTTTCGCATACTGTTTTTAGCGTACTATTTAGTATGGAAGAATGTAATTTTGGTGGCAGCCAATAGCAAATATAGTACCACACTAACCAGACACATACTAGGTAAACGTATTCAACTGATCCTTAGCACAAACATTAATCAGCATGTTGATTTGCATCACCGATGTACAGCAGAAACATCCATGTGATATTGTCATGTCACATTGGAAACTCAGCAAGAGCTGCTGGAGTTTTGGAAAGAAACTTCAGGGAATCTAATAATTTTTGAGTGAGAAAGAAAGCTTTATGAACCTGATGTCACCCAGATCGTTCTTATTTCCAGCGATGGCCACAACTATATCCTCCGGCCCATGTTCCTTCAGCTCTTTCACCCACTTCTTTAACGTCTGGAATGAGTCCTGCAGAAAGCAAACCCTCTTTAACACTACCATAGATGTATACACTAGATATCATCATATGGACTCTGAGCATGCATCAATATCGCCGCCATATTTGTACAGTGCTCCCAGGACAAATGTCATTCATCCGCACTAGTCAAGACCAAAGCCAATCTGAAGATGCTGGACTTTAGCGCTGTGTACGGGTGTAATAACAAGCAAACAAAGAAAACAAAGCATTAAGGCAGAACCTTTCATATGTAAGATTTAGTTTTTTACGATTTTGTATGTTACAAACTTTTGTGCTCAACAATTAACGTTATTGATGATAATACAGTCACTTACTGCACTGACCATAAGGTTAAGGAGAACCAACTTGCACTAAATTCTCAGAGTATGCTAGTTTTATTGAATAAAATCAGCAAACAATGTAAATTAAATATGAAAAGACGCTGTGGTGCCAGAAACGTGTATTATTGTTGGCTAAGTGAAGTAACGGCTAGTTTTTTGAAGTAACTTATGGTGGTTAAGAGTGTCTGATAACATAACAGTTCAATGTGCTCAATGTGCATTCTGTCTACTCTAAATTATTGAATGTTTCAAATGTTATACAACATTTAGATCAAAAAGGTGGATGTGCACATTGAGAGAGATTCAGAACAGAGATTCATTGACAAACGAATCGTGCCCTCTGTTAGAATGAGATGCGAAAGCAGGAGGGGTGTGTTTCTTTACATGGATTAGATCAAATTTAACATAGAGGGAGGATAGGACTTTCCATGCACACAAACACACGTTCTTTACCGACAATACCCATGCGGTCACTTAACCATCGATGTAAAAAAGTGATGTAAAATTATAATTTTCATGATTAAAAAAAACAGATCATAGACGTACATTTGTGTATATATATCTCTGGCTCCCGATGGCCAGTCCTCCACTGCACCTTGGTCCTGCATTCATTTGAAAAGAGCGCTACCCTGTACTAAAATGGTGGCTCTATTGATGCATTCCTTCCATAGACAACAATAGCATAGGCGACATCTAATGTAAATATCTATGGTCATCTACTAAGAGTTGAGAGCAATAACATTTAAGATTGCAACACAGATCATTTGATCTTGGAGAAATATGAAGAGAAATTTCAATATTAAGATCTTTAATATTAAAATCTCCAAAGAAGAGATGTTTTGTTTCAGAAAAGCTGAGCACAATTTGAGACATTCTTGAGATTGTTGCAAAAATTACTGAGAAAAAAAAAAAGTCAATGTAGTGTTACTCTTTAGGAAACGCATCAGAGATATAAACAAGATCACATTTGTGATTTTCTGCCTTATATATCATGCACTGAACACAGATAACAAGCAACATTCAAAGATAGAGAATGCATCTCTGGAAATCAAATACTAAAAAAAGAAAGAAAGAAAGAAAAAAAAGCTCTATGGTTTTTAAAAGTTGCTTAGCATATATAAGTACACCCCTAATAAATCACTCTTTTATATTCATATTTTTAATAGGAAGCTATACAATATCATATTTGTACATATACATTAGATTAGTCAGTACTGGAGCCAAATCTGGAGCTTATCTAACAAAATAACTTACGTTAACAGTCCAAAAACTAGTACACCTAAATTAATATTTTATAAAAAAAAATTTATACAAATTTTTTTTAAAAGAGAGAGAAAAAAAAAAGTTTGAGAAAATTTTGTTTTAGTTTTCTGCAATATTTAGCTTGAATTTAATTGTATTCTTTCAATTTCTAAATATGTTTGGTGACTAAAATATTATTTCAATAAATATATCTGCTTAATAAATCGGTTTTGTTTAAATACACCAAAATACATTGCCTATATTCACTGAGAAATGAATCAAAATATTCATTTTTAAAATGAGGTGTACTCAATTATGCTGAGCGCTGTATATACAAAAACTACCAAAAGTTTTTAAACATTGAAGAGTGCCATGATCATCATAAATCCTTTCAGTAAAGAACAGTAAAACATGCTTTTAAAACGGAAAGATCTTGAAAATAAATTGCACAAATACACGATACTACAACTTACAAGTTTTGTGATGTCATAAACAATGACAGCTGCCGCCGAGCCTCTGTAATACATGGGAGCCAGCGAATGAAACTGCAGTGGATGGAAAAAAAGATGAACTTTGTCAATGCAAAAAGCTTTTAAAGATTGTATAATCGATGACTAATTTTAATTCAAAGGTTAGTTTACTCAAAACTGAACATTGCTATCATTTACTCTCCCTTATCTGGTTCCAAACCTGTATGAGTTTCTTTCTTTTGCCAAACACAAAAGATATTAGCTGAAAACCTGCAACCATTGGCTTTAATATTATTTGTTTTTCCTGCTATGGAAGTTAATGGTTACAGGTTTCTTCAAAATAGCTTCTTTAGAGGTCAACAGAAGAAAGAATCATTGTAACACTTTAGTTTAGGTCACAATTCACAGTATTAACAAATCTTTAACTAACACTACTAGCTTAATAAACTACTAATTAGCTTTTGATTAATAGTTAGTAAGGTAGAAGTTGGGCTTAGGTTTTGAGTAGGATTAGGGATGCAAAATAAGGGTTAGATAGGGTAATAATGCTTTAATCATGCTTTATAACTACTTATGAACAGTTCATATTTTAATAATAGACGAATTGCCGGTTTGTAAACATTCAGGATGCATGCGGTTGCAGAAAAATTAAAATAAAATAATAATAATAATTCAGGAGCGCAAGCATTAACAGCAAGCGAATGACATCCGATGCGGTACAGAGTTTGTTGTTGTATTAGAGATAAGTTATATTGATTATATATTATTTACTATATAATGCTTTCAGCGTATTATAACAGCTTGTCACCCAGTGATAAGCACAGTTATTCAGCAAAATTAAGTCAATTAAAGTGAGTGGCGTTCATCTGACAGGTCTATTTGCGATAGCAACCTCCCAATGGATATTGGATAAGATGAAATGGCCAAGCATACAGCCCGAAATATACAACTATCTCATTTGAAACTCAAAGTGATTTTACAAGAGAGAAGTTAAAAGCAAGTCTTTGATGGCTACAATTTTGTTCTGTGTGGTCGTGTGCAAGAAATAATGCTCCATGATTACCAGATTTAACACTATGTAGTGCTAAAAACCGAGGTTTTGTCTACCCAAAGACAAGGAAAGAAGACGGAACTGTACAAGGCCTGGGTAATCATCAACAAGCAAAACAACTGCATTCTGACAGCGAACTGCACCTGTACGGCAGGGTATGTGAACTTACATTTTAACATTACACTTTAATTCACCATATTTAACTGTTTTTGCTGAAATCATTGCTGCAATCAAAAACAAGTAATGTGTATGATTCAGCATAGCATGAACTTACCTGATGTAAAATGAGAACTGCAGAGTCGAGCATTTTTAATTAGGTCCTCACTCCATTCAGCTCTTATGATGACTGTTAGCCAAAGACGTCTGCGGTTTGGCATTTAAAGCAGTGTGAGGTACGGTAAAATATACCGATATACTCGATTTTGGCATCCAACTGCACAACATGACTTGTTTGCTATTGCAACCAGTCTTTTTTTGCAACCAGTATGCGAGGTTGAACCCGTGTGACGTCATGTGTGACATAGGTTGGTAATCCCCCTATACGTAGGTAATAAGCCTGTGGTAAACAGCATAAATTGTAAGCTAAACTAAAGTATTACCAGAATCTCAAACAGGTTCGAAGGCAGAGTAAATGATGAAAGAATTGTCATTTTTGGGTGAACCATCTCTTTAAAAATAGAAAACATTCGGTTAATTAAAATCATGCAGTATTAATGATATAATAAAGCACATTGGGATGACTGAGGTGGATTCAGTGCAGAGATTTGCTGTAAAGAAGTAAATGTCAGTGATGTCAGAGCGAGTTCAGAGGAGACGCATATTTTCCGAGTGATCTGAACAGACACACATGCTGACAGTGAACATACAGACGTGAACACCAAGTGACGCCAGCACTTCCCAAACACACACACACACACACTTCCACCACACCCAATGACTCACTCAAACTGTGAACTCTGAACTGGACTGAAAATTAAATGAGATTTCTTTAATTACAAAATGATGTCAAGTGTCACACGGGGGTCTAACTTGCAGTAAATCTGTCCCAAGTTAATAGTTCATCTAAAAATAAAATGACTCACAAGATGCTCCAATCATAAATGATGGAATTTAGATTGTTTTAAAGTGAACGCTAATGAAATCTGTATAAATCACTGTATAAACCAAGGTTATAATAGTTATAGATTTTTCACTAGCTTTAGTTTTTAATTGGTTTGACTTTGTTTTCAAACTCAAATTCAAATTTCATAAAGAAACACAAGTTTCTATATTTTGAATTGCTTAGTTTTAGTTTAGTTTTTATTAGTGTTAGTATTAGTTATAGTTTTTTTTGTAAATAAGGATATTTGTTAGGTGCAAGATTAAAAATCATCAGAATAAATAAAGTATAATAAAAACTCAACCAAAGATAGGCTACATTTTATGACACAAGAACACTCTACCAATACAATCTACCCGTCTTCAACTTCAAATACAACAGCCCACAAGGCACCTGCCTTAAGTAAAATATGTGTGCAAGGCTGCTTCTGAGGTTAAACACACACAGTTATGATGGAAAGTTTGGATCCTTAACGTGAACCAGACCTTTTGGTGTAAATCTTTCCAAGTTAGGATTCAACATGCCAAAAATATGTGGTCAGCAATTATAATTTCAGTCAGTTTAAACGTCACCATGATCTGAAAAAGTTTCTTTCAATTAAGTTTTGCAACCCAACTGAAGCATGATTCACTCATTTAAATTCCATTATGATTTTTTGTTATGAAACAAGCTTGCGTTTCATCAGATCCTCTCATTTAAGCCCTAGTTTTACCCACGTTGCAGTTGTTCAAGTTTAGTTCAATCACAGCAGGCTGCCATGTACTGTACTGTTTGTGTTCAATTCACTGAATCACGCATGCACAGTATTACTGGTTCACCGCTTCTCAAATCTTATCTCAGTGTACTGTTATAATAACTGAATAACTCTATATTGGTTTATTGGTATATATTGGTTTATTTCGAGTTAGAGGGGGTATCAGGCAACTTGATAAGTAGGCAGTTTTCGGATAAGTGCTTGACGTTACTGGAGACGCCAATCATTTCAAATGATTCAGTTCAATTTGGTGAATTAGTTCAATTGGTTCACTTAGAAGATCCTGTTAAAAAGAACAATTCATTACAAATGTGTAAAAAAAAGGAGGACCGGCTTGATCTGGCCAATGGCATCAGCAGGATTACAGACTCTGAGGCCCCGTTTACACTAGTACGTTTTAGTTTTAAAACGGCGTTTTAGAATGAAAACGATCAGCGTCCACACTAGCGTTTCACCCAGCGTTTCTGAACAACTATCCGTCTACACCAAACTACTTAAAACGCACATCACCTGACCACACACACACACATGCGCTGCAGCATATCTAGCCAGATGAGAGCTGTGCTCGTTGGACTGTTCATCAAGGATCTACCGCTGGATCTAATCTCACTATATTTGTTAAACGTGATATTTAATTAATCTTGTTGTCTATATTTAACGACATATTCCCCGACTTTGGTATTTTAAATCTATTACTTGTTCTCAAGTGACGTGTTTTGGATGGGCGCAAAGTTAAGTTAATAATTAATGTAACCACGAACACTCTGTATATTGACTGATTGCTTGCCTTTATTTCCTATAATGTATAAACTTATTGTGCGTTATACTTTTACAATGGCCATTATTGATTATTAAAACTAATATTCAGCAAAAGAGAGAGGGTATGTTTCTTATTTTCAATGAAAATGAAGGGAGGCAGTCATGTTAAAGGCTCCGTTTTGTTATAAATATGTATACAGTGAAAATGACGCTCATATATGCAGCACGACGCCTCAACATTTCTGCTGTCTGTTAATTTATTAATATCAAAATGAAAATAGCAGTTCCTTATATCATGTTTTTATTTTATTGTTAAGAAAGTGAAACAACGTAAAGATATAAAGTACAGTGTTCCCTTTGAAGATGTACTCCAGCGTTTCCAAAACGCTCCGTTTTCGGCACTCGAAAACTCAGGCGAAGCGTGGACGGATGGTGTAACCGTAGCAAAACTTTAAAACGAAAACGCATTAGTGTAAACGAGGCCTGAGATGTCATACGGGTCAAAGAAAGAGCAGGGCGAAGTAAATAGATTTACTTCTAAAAGATATATAGTCTGTTTTAATACATTAACAAAGACGAAAACGAAAAAAGTTTTTGCTATAATTTTAGTTCGTTTCAGTTAGTTTTGCATGTACACAATACAGTTTCAGTTAGTTCTTGTTAGTACACTTGTTTATATTTTTATTGCAGTTAACAAAAATGTTTTTTCAATTCTAGTTTTCGTTTTTCGTTCGTTTTTATTAACTATAGTAAGCTTGGTATAAACACATCTGAGCCAACCAAAATGCTTTACAAAACCAGATTTATTGTCTATTTCGTCAAATCTAAAAGAGTAAACTTTAAAGAAACCACAACATAAAACAATTCTCAAGTCCATCACAGTCAAAATGTTTGTTTGACTGTCTTCTGCCCCCAGGTAATGGCTTAGAGAGCATAAATACAGTATAAAAAAATGGTTCATGCGCAACATAACGCACGTTTTAAGAATTAAAGTTAAAATTTGATATGAACCTCAAATATCTATAACTATTTTTAATGCCATTGAGAGTAGGTGAGTTTTTAGCTTGGATCTAAAAACAGTCGCTTCCCTCCTAATAGCAAGTGGAAACTTTCCATAGCATTTTTGGGTCAATCACTAAAAAGATCACCATTGAGCTTGGATCTAGTTCTGGTCTCTTTTAAGTATCAGTAATTATCACAAATTCTCATGGCTAATAAGAAAATCTGCAAGATACGACTTTAAGACGTTGGTATACTTCAAACTAAATTATATTTTTACTCTTCGTTCGAGGGCAAAAATTATTTTGAAAAGGCTAAGGGATGGTGTACTATTTTTGAACACTCCTACACCCCCACGATGCAGTGGGCTGGGTAGTAAATATGTTGTGCTGCTTGAGTGTACTGCTAAACAACAATAATGGCGGCAGAACAATTTCATAAATATTTAACAAACACCCTTCTCTGTAAGAAACGGCACATTGCTTTATATTAGACAGGGAACGGAACAATGTTTAGAACTTTATCAGATGTTGTGTGATGCGGTTGTTCTTTTCAACTGGTTTGTGAACTCGTCTGCGAGCAACAGGTGCGGATACATCTGTACAGCTCTGCTACTCAACCTTCCAGTGTATTCAGGTTGCTAACTTAGTGTTGTTGTGCTGCGTATTTTTCTCCTGTCTGATTCTGAACTTCATGAATACAAAGCATGGAGTTCCAAATCACACCCACCGATTTTATAGTCATCATGGACAAATGGCAGCTCAAAGGCGTTTTGGACTAAAACATACTTCCTCAAAAAGTTAGCTTTGAACTAATGAAACAAACTCCAAAAAACTTTGTGTTGGCCAGATTTTGTCCTAAATTATGTCCTTTTAGTTCTTTTCTTTTATTTCATTTGGAAGTATACTCGGACCTTTAATGCTTTTCACAAAAGTGTTCTTTAAAGCTTCATGTGATTACAGTTAATCCAATGACGTCACATGGAATGTTTTGACAATATTCAATCATCTCTGGACGCTTGCTGTCTATGGAGAATGAGAGAGCTCCAGGATTTCATCTAAAATATCATAATGCGTGTTCGGAATATGAATAAAGGTCTCAGGAGAATGGAATGTCATGAGGGTGAGTAATTAGTAACAGAATATTCATAATTGTTAATAACCACGCACCTAAATTCCAATTTCTTATAAAACAGTTTACAAAACAGACATGCTCACCCGCTCTTGTCCTGCAGTGTCCCAGATCAGAAATTTGTGAAGTTCGTTTCCACAGGGGACGGTCTTAGTTAAAAACGATGCACTAAAAAACAAAATACAAATAATAAATCATATATTATGAATAATAGTTAAAAAAATAAAACATGTATTACTGCATTTACACATAGTAAATAAAAATAATCATAATTATTTATTTCGAAATTGTAACCGTTTTGGTCGCATATGCGCCTGAAATTTTATCTATGCGACCTCAAAATATATTTGGGAGCATTTGTGCGAGTGCATTAAATTGTTTCGTGTGACCGGTTTTCACAGCAAAATGCTCACTGCATACACGGATTTTGGAGACATTCACACATTTTTCATATTTGCGCATAAAAACACACACACATATATATATATATATATATATATATATATATATATATATATATATATATATATAGATATATATATCTATATCTATATATCTATATATCTATATATCTATATATAGATATATATATCTATATATCTATATATATATATATAGATATAGATATATATATCTATATATATATATATATCTATATATCTATATATATATCTATATATATATCTATATATATATATATATATATATATCTATATATATATCTATATATATATATATATATATATATATATATATATATATCTATATATATATATATATATATATATATATCTATATATATATATATATCTATATATATATCTATATATATATATATATATATATATATATCTATATATATATATATATATATATATATATATCTATATATATATATATCTATATATATATATATATATATATATATATATATATATATATATATATATATATATATATATATATATATATATATATATATATATATATATATATCTATCTATCTATCTATCTATCTATCTATCTATCTATCTATCTATCTATCTATCTATCTATCTATCTATCTATCTATCTATCTATCTAT
>NC_079436.1:52842387-52847387 GCF_903798145.1 Danio aesculapii
GCGTGGATGTTGAGATCTCGATCTTTAATGATTAATCATGCAGCTCACACTGAATGCATTGCAGCAGACTAAACAAGTAATGACAGAAATCATCTTTAATGAAACCCACCACATGCTGAATAACCTACCACAACTGCTTCTGTTATCATTATATTTTACAGGAAAGCCTAAATGCTTTCATACATGTGATTTGAATGATGCTATTGTTACAAATGGATCAACATATTACACACATTACAGTAAAATACTGTGTAATTTACAAAAATCTTTAACAGTGTATTTCATAACGCTAAAACATCACTTTAGATATTTACACTTCACACAACATATTAAATAGTCTTTGCGGTTTCCGTTTTCTACACTCACTGGCCACTTTATTAGGTACACCTTTCCAACTGCTCGTTAACACAGATTTCTAATCAGCCAATCACATGGCAGCGACTCAATGCATTTAGGCATGTAGACATGGTCAAGACGGTCTGCTGCAGTTCAAACCGAGCATCAGAATGGGGAAGAAAGGTGATTTAAGTGACTTTGGACGTGGCATGGTTGTTGGTGCCAGATGGGCTGGTCTGAGTATTTCAGAAACTGCTGATCTACTGGGATTTTCACGCACAACCATCTCTAGGGTTTACAGAGAATGGTCTAGAAAATATCCAGTGAGTGGCGGTTCTGTGTGCGCAAATGCCTTGTTGATGCCAGAGGTCAGAGGAGAATGGCCAGACTGGTTCCAGCTGATAGAAAGGCAACAGTAACTCAAATAACCACTCGTTACAACTGAGGTCTGCAGAAGAGCATCTCTGAACGCACAACACGTGCAACCTAGAGGCAGATGGGCTACAGCAGGCAGATAAGCAATATTTTCTTGCCACACTTTGGGCCCATTAGTACCAATTGAGCATCGGGTCAATGCCACAGCTTACCGGAGTATTGTTGCTGACCATGTCATAAAGCGCAAATCATCTCAGACTTGTTTCTTGAACATGATAATGAGTTCACTGTACTCAAACGGCCTCCACAGTCACCAGGTCTCAATCCAATAGAGCTCCAATAAATGCGTGATGCTATCATGTCAATATGGAGCAAAATCTCTGAAGAACATTTCCAGCAGCTTGTTGAAGCTGTCACTAAAGACTAAGGCAGTTCTTAAGGCAAAAGGGGGTCCAACCCGGTACTTGTAAGGTGTACCTAATAAAGTGACCAGTGAGTGTATAACTTTATCGTTTCGTAAACATCAGAGTTACTGTTAGATTGAACCCGAAAAGTTGCATAGTATATATAGAATGCGGAAACAGTCAAATTCACATGCTATTCTTAACCCAAGTACACCATGCTTTAATCATTAGCGCGCACAGCACGCCTGAACTCCATCGCGAACACAGCCGGCGGTGATGTCATGGCCGCAAACATTCCAAAAGAACGAATTTATGCTAAAAGTATTCCATCTTTAGTTCCAAAAATCTTTCAAAAAACGCGCGAAGACGCAAGCGTTATCAAACTCACACGACCCAAACAGGAACTTGGTAAGTTAACTGTTAAAGACCTCAGAGATGCAGTCAGTGTGTTTGTTTGTGTGTCGGTGCAGCCGCAGACAGAGGAATCTCAGCACTTACCCCGAGCAGACAAACTTTCAGCTCCCTTATGGCCATGGTTGAGCACGTTAAGGCAGCTGAAGCATTATTCTAACACTCTCCGGTCTAGTTTCGTCGACTCCCGTCCATCACGTAAAACACATCTGTACAACACAAACTCTGACCATCTCCCTTCCCAAAAGCTAACGGAAACCAACTGAGGGAAATTCGGCTGAGCTGTCACTCATGCCACGTGACGACCTAAACCACGCCCTTAAACGGAAAGAGACTCCAAATTATTTAATTCTATTCAAATTCTAATAGTAGCAGTAGTGATCATAATGATGATAATAACATCTGAACGAATTATAGAGCAATTCCATGCAAAAGCCAACAGTTTTCAGCCGAACAGCGCATCTCTTTCTTATGTGTTCGTATTTTGTCACACAAAAACTTCACATCCATAACTCTGGATTTGCTTTGTACATTTGTTCCACTAGTGCTGCAATCATTAACCGAATAGTTAAGTTTATAACAGTGAAGCTTAATTTTAAATTGAAGAACATTTCAATTCATAATTCATTCACAAACTACAATAACCAAAAACAAACTAAAATCTTGAATAAAATGAATGCCCGTTCACATTAAAGAAACAAATAACAGGATTAGCAGTGAAGTACTGGCGTTTAATATGTTAATAAGAACATATTAACCCCCCCCCCAAAAAAGGGGGGGGGGGGGTGGTAATCTAATTTATGTATTAATGCATAACTAAAATGCTACTTTAATAAATCGTAAATGGAAAACATTTAATTGAGTAATGATTGCACTGTATTTCGTAATTATTATTATTTAAATATCCAAAATGTACTAGTGCAAATAAAAAGAGCGCAACTGGAAAGATTTTACTGTCTCATTATTTTAATAAGCAAGATGATATGAAAATAATAGTTAGGTAAATAACCTAATGTTAGGTAATTTATTATTTACAATTAAAATTAAATGACACATCATTTGGGTTAAAATGTGTTATTTAAATTAATTTAAAAATAAACAACATTGGGTTTGTCCACATTTGACCCAACATTAAGTTTTGACAACCCAGTGTGTGTATATATACACAGAATTTACGAATTGAGTTTTTTTTTTTATCGTGTTTTTGAATTTACGAATTGGATTTTTGTATTTTTAATTCGTGTTTTAAATGTACAAATTTGGATTTGTGTATTATTGAAAAATGTTTTGAATTTACGAATTGGGTTTGTGAATCTTTGAATCGTGTTTTGAATTCATGAATTGGATTTGAGAATCTTTGAATCGTGTTTTGAATTCATGAATTGGATTTGTGAATCTTTGAATCGTGTTTTGAATCCATGAATTGGATTTGTGAATCTTTGAATGGTGTTTTGAATTCATGAATTGGATTTGTGAATCTTTGAATCGTGTTTTGAATTTACAAATTGGATTTGTGAATCTTTGAATGGTGTTTTGAATTCATGAATTGGATTTGTGTATTTTTCAATGGTGTTTTGAATTTACGAATTGGATTTGTGTAATTTTTTATTGTGTTTTTAATTTATAAATTGAATTTGAGTATTTTTGAATCCTGTTTAAAACTTACATATTGGATTTGTGTATTTACGTATCATGTTTTAAATTAACGAATTGGATGTGTATTTTTGAATCGTGTTTTGAATTAACGAATTGGATTTGTGTATCTTTGAATCGTGTTTTAAATTAACGAATTGGATGTGTATTTTTGAATCGTGTTTTGAATTTACAAATGGGATTTGTTAATGTTTGAATCGTCTTTTGAATTTACGAACTGGATTTATGTATTTTTATATATATATAAATAATATAAATAAATAATAAAAATAATAATATAAATAATTAAATATAAATAATATTATTTATAAATAATATAAATAAAAATATATAAAGATAAATATATATATATATATATATATATATATATATATATATATATATATATATATATATATATATATATCAGATGGTAAATATCAGATGTTATCAGATTGTATTCAGATCTCTGGACTTTGGTTTTCTCTTTCTTGTAACTCAAACTGTGCAAAAACAAACAGGACCGTCATTTGTATGCAGTTTAGACAAAGAAAACCTTCAAATACGTACCTTTTTCTGTTCAGAATAGTGTTAAAATAAGTAATGCTCCAGCATCACAGGCTGATTTCCTGCAACACGGTGACAAAAAATTTATCTGAAAACTTAAATGACTCTCCAACCTTTCATTTTATTTAGACGACAGCATCCTGTTCACAATGATCATCATGAGCTACAAAAGCTTTGTCTACAATATGAAAAAAACTATCATTTCCAAAAGTAGATGAGCAGGTATGAATCTCTTTGATACAAGCAGAGAGACATTCAAAAAAGAGAGAGAATTTTTTTACAATGATATTATTGACAATCAGACTGCCAATATCTTTGATTAGAATTATTATACAGTATTTCTGAAATGCATCGCACTTGGAAAAATAAAGAAGAAAAAAAAATCAAGGGTAGAAATGTGTTATATCTGAAAGAAAACAACAATACGAAATGATCCACTAGCTAGTACACTAGTATTCAACAAGCAAAAAAAAAAAAAGACACACTGGTAGAATATTGAAAATAAAAAAGAGAAAGAATTGGTAACAATCTAGTGCAGGTTTCCAAAATTTCTATGAATAAAAATCATCAATCAGTGTGTCAGAAAATCTGTAACAACTGTGCCAAAACTTCAAGACTTCGGCTGGGTCTTATGGAGCCAGATCAGTCTCCAACATAATGCATTTACAAAAGAATTCATACATGCACAGCACAATTCATAAAAGTTAAACACAACTCATAAATACAACACAATACGTCAATTCACAAGTACAAATTATAAACAATTTCACCAAATTAATTTACGAATTGAATTTGTGTATTACTGAATCATGTTTTGAATTAACGAATTGGATTTTTGTATTTTTTATTCATGTTTTGAATTTATGAACTGGATTTTTGTATTTTTAATTCGTGTTTTAAATTTACAAATTTGGATTTGTGTATTTTTGAATGGTGTTTTGAATTTACGAATTGGATTTGTGTATTTTTGAATCGTGTTTTGAATTCATGAATTGGATTTGAGTATTTTTTAATTGAGTTTTGAATTTACTAATGTGATTTGTTGATTTTTGAATCTTATTTGTGTATTTTGAATCATGTTTTGAATTTACGAATTGGATTTGTGTAATTTTTTATTGTGTTTTTAATTTCTAAATTGGATTTGAGTATTTTTGAATCCTGTTTAAAACTTACATATTGGATTTGTGTATTTACGTATCGTGTTTTGAATTTATGAATTGGATTTGTGTATTTTTGAATCGTGTTTTGAATTTACGAATTTAATTTGTGTATTTT